>NC_083622.1:19313769-19583769 GCF_963584025.1 Labrus mixtus | reverse complement strand
AAATAAAAGGGAGGGGACTGTCCCCTGCTCTTTGCTAAGGTACTTTTTCCTCAGACCTTTGTCAACCCCCTCACTGTGAATCAAGAGTAAAAAAAAAACAACAAAGCTTTTTAATTGTGGGGCACATGAGACGTTCCCTGAGAATCTAAATCACACTATGTTCAACAACGCAGTAACATCAGCCTCCAGTTAAGTATTGAAAACTTTTACTTGACTAAAACAAGACAGCATTTTATTATTCTAAAAAACTCTTGTATTCATAATCTAACTCAAGATGGAGAGCAAATGTGTTGCCAGTAAACTGTAGTGTTTACAGTGTTTCTATAATATAGCTGGAATATCATTGCTATGCATTAAAATAGAAGCAAAACTTGAACATTTTGCTTCTTTTGTATGAAACCTCGATCTTCAAAGTAGCTTTAATTGAAAGAGTCTGAAGAAGCTGTAAATTGAAATACTACAAATTCTTCTTGAGAAGAATTCTCATCAATCACCCCGTCTGTCATTTCTCTATCTTAATCTCCTGACTTGTTCAGCCAACATCAAAAGACCCCCGAGGCTTTCCATCACCTCTGCCCTCTCACTGAGAGCCTTCAAAACTAAATCCAAATTGATTTGCTCACTCTGCAGGTGGATCAATCACGTTGGACACGTATTTGCACCGATAGTCTCAAGCAGCAATCAGATAATGATTGTTATTTATGCTTAAGAATTATGTTAATACTTACATGCATGAAGGATTGTGGTGTTCTACACTCTGCATCACACTTGTTAACAAACCAGGTGTGTTACAGTTGTGGCAGAAAGTGTTAAACCAAGAAGTTAAAATAAGACTTGATGTTATCACTGTCATCTGCATTCAGATGCCAAAGAGCCAAAGCCAGAGTGGTTTTTTTTTAAACCTTGTGTGCATGCAAAGTATATGAGGTGTTAGTGTGTGTGTGTGTGTGTGTGTGTGTGTGTGTGTGTGTGTGCGGGGCAGCGCAGGTGCAACACTTTGCCGCTAATGGCCCAACTACACAGTGTGTTTTTTTCGGCACAGGTGCACTCTTGTATGTTCACAAACTATGAAGTAAACCACATTGCATGCACAAATATCTAGCACAAACACAAGCAAGCATCACCACACACACACACACACACACACACACACACATGATCACGCACACATCAGCAAACAGACAAAATTACAGTTTGTTGTATTAAACTTACTCAAATGAGTCTTCTTGGACACGGCTCCTCCTGAGGAAGACACAAAGTAGTAAGTGAATGAAAAATACTCAACACACCCAGTTTTTCTATACAGCATTCAGTTGAGTATTTCAGAAACAGATTAAGAAACATGGGGTGTACCCCCTTTAATAAATCCAGTCAAACCCACACACTGGCTTCAGAACTTGATTACAACTTTTTGTAGTGTAAGTGTTAGACCCTTGTTGTTGTTTTGTCATCCTGACAGGGATAGCAAATATGAAGCAGAGTAGGATTTTCTGGCACAACTTCATCAACTATCAAGGTGCATGGAGAGTGAAAGAGGTCAAAAAGCTCCAACAACACTTGTAGTATGAAGATCAACTTGTAGTATGAAGAACAACAAATTAGACCGACACGTTTGGGCTTGAGGCCTTCATCAGGGTTAGCAAATAAGATAAGATAATCCTTTATTTATCCCACAACGGGGAAATTTACAGTGTTACAGCAGCAAAGAGCAAAGATTGCAAACAAAAAGTGAACACAGTACAATTTAAATAAAAAAAAGAAACATTAAGAATGTACAAAAAAATAGATAGATACTAAAAATAGATTTTTTTTAAATGAAAAATAAAAAATAGATCAGCTGAGCTGCAGTTTTGACAAAAATGTAGTCAGAATATTCTGTGTAACACAGACATGCACACAGTGCACATAAAGTATAACACGTTATTGCACAAAGTGGATTTGGTAAAAATAATATAACATTAATATAACATTATTATTGCACAATGTCAGAGTGAATTGTCCAGTTGTATGTGTTTTGTGATCTACTGGGAGCTGGCTTGGTTAAACAGTCTGACTGCAGCAGGAAGGAAGGACCTGCGGTATCTCTCCTTCGACACCGCGGTAAAAAAAATTCTAAAAATTTTAACAACAAAATGAAAGAATGTTTTTTATTAAAGCTTTGTCCTTTTTGTTACTTTTCACAAGAATATATGAATCTAATGGCCCTTTTTACAGTATACAACAGACGAAAGGACATGAAAGTAATTCTTAAATGACCTTGAACACCGAGCCCCCACTAATTCTGGTGCGCTCCCTGCGTAGCATTGTGTAGCAGCCCCACTCTGACATCTCTCCTCTAATGGATGTCCGAAAGTCCTGTCTGTGAATGTCTGTATTTCGGGCCTATGTGTGTGAGAAGCATGTCTCTCAATAACAGAGTGTAAAGCAGAATATCCCTCAGGGATTAATCAAGTATGTAAAATAAAAATAAAAATTTAAAAATATTGAGTACAGAGGGCAATCTTTAAGAATCGTTTAAGTACTGTAGGCCTATGTCTTCTTGTTATAATCTGCTAGAAAAACAAGAACACTTCCACATCTGCAACCTGCAGGTGAAGAGCCGCTAAAATGGTAGAAAATCTTAATGATATTTAAAGTGCTGGTGGTTTAAAAAAGGTGAAATCCTGAATTGAAATATACATGGTCAACATGTTCCCCTTGGATACAATGTAACTAGCATTTAAGGTGATAAATGAACCCTGGGTTCAAGCAAAACTGTGTGGAATATAGTGATAAACTCCTTACTGTGGTAGTTAAGTGTAGCGCGTTCAGTGTAGTCATTTCTTTCTCTTTAGTGTTTTTCCAATGTACAAAAGGTACAGAAACATAGGAGACAACCTAATGATAGCAGAGATATTAAATTGAAGGATTCCTCTTCACATTTGTGTTTGAGTATATTTAGTTGTATGTGACTTCTCAGCCCCCCACACACACACATATATAGATTAAGATAGAGGAAGGTGGGTGTCTGTGAAGCAATAGGTCCTCGTTTTGTCTGCTTCTTTGACCACAATTGTGAGAAAGTCTAAGCTGCAGTATGTGTGGGTAAATGCGTGAAGGGTTTGAACCAAGGTGTTTATTTCTGGAGTTTGTGTGTGTGTGTGTGTGTGTGTGTGTGTGTGTGTGTGTGTGTGTGTGTGTGTGTGTGTGTGTGTGTGTGTGTGTGTGTGTGTGTGTGTGTGTGTGTGTGTGTGTGTGTGTGTTGAGACAGAGAGGTTTAAAGGTAGGGGAGATAAGAATCAATGGAAGACGTAGTGCTAGCCGGTCTTTGTCTGGCGCCATATCGGGGCCCTCTGTGGTTTCCACTGTTTTCCTCCCATCATCAAATCAGTTTTGCTTCCTAAGCAGAAAGCAAGTAATGAAAGCAGCGCATTGCACGCACACACGGAAAATGTAAAGAAATTTCAACACTCGCTGAGCAGATGTTTGAAAGTGATGCAAAACAAGGACTATTAAGCCAATTGAATGGGTCAAACCATCAGTAAAGGACTGAATTCATTTTTGACCCAGCCAGGAGAGTGAAGACTTATTATCCCTTAAGCACTTAACCATCTTTAACTAGTCTGTTAAATTAAAGTATAGCAGATAAAATATTTAGTGATCACATGTAAAATTGTATTTTTATATTAATAACCAAATAACTGCCAACTTCCAGTCTCAAAAGGCTAAAGGAGTTCATTTTCTTCAGTGTCTCACACATCACACAGCCAGATTACAGAATTAAAAGTCACCAATTATTCCAGGGCTAAGCCACAGTTACATCAGAGATGTGGTCAAATTGATTTTATTTCATTTAAAGAAATCTCGATTTCCAAGAACTGAATAAACTAATGTAACCCACAGCTGTTTCTGCATAAACTTAATGTGTCACAGCATGTATACACTCAATTATCCACACACAAACACAAGCTTTACTATGATCACAGTGTCTCAATCAACACCACTCATCAGTCAAAATCTCACTTACGTCTCTACACGCTGACATCTAAGCTCTCTTCTGAAGTGACAGTTGCTGCATTACATAACAACAGTGGAGACCACTGAGCACAGAGAGCAGGCTAACAACAGTGCATTAATAAAAAAACAATACAGCACAGAGAGAGAGAGAGAGAGAGAGAGAGAGAGAGAGAAATAGAGCAATATATATAAAATGTAAAATAGTCAACTGTACTTAAAAGCTGGAAAAGTAACTTGTTTATCTTCTGCATACTCTTTAACCTTCATGCTAACAAAACGTGATGCAGAGGTTAAAAGAAAAAGTCCAGAAAGCAAAGAGTTTCTTTCTGGTGGTGGGACAAAAAACAATAACAACAACATAATATTGACATAAACTTGATAATCAAAACTAAAAAGCAACATATGTCTTACTTCAGTTTAAAGGAGGCCTGGTCAGGCAGATTTGGATGTTAGTGAAGGCTGATACATGTTGTTGATTATAAATGCAATTAGAATTCAATCTTTTGTGCTAACACAGCTCTCTAATGATCTTTGATTCAATGCTGCTTCACACCTATCGTTGAAATAATTTAAAGCAAAAACTTATTTTGAAATTTAGTCTTTTTTCAAAATTGCTCTAAAATAATAAAACAACAATTTAAAAAACAAGATCCAAACATTTAAGATGATTGAAAATTACATTTTGGAGACAGTTGCTGCTTTTATCTTTTTAAATGCTAATCATTTCTAGTTCCTTTATCCTACGTGACACTGAAATCTTAAGGTTGTTGAAATTGTAAGGTTGTTTTTCCACAACCTGAAGATTTCATTGTCATCTTAGTCTTTGTGACATCTAATAGAAGAAATTATTAACATATTCATAAACAATGAAATCATTAGTTTCTTGCGGCCCTTGGCTTCAGAATAAAATAAAGCATATACGGAACATGACCGGGCCCAAGATAAATCCCTGAGGAACACCACAGACAGATTGTATCCATAATAAACAGGGGTCTATTTGATTTGTTCAAGCACGATGAAAAACAATGTGAAGCAGTGCCAGAAAGACAAACGCAAGTCTTGAGAAAATGAGAAAACACCCACAACAGCCACTAAAACCAAGACACTCATCGCCTTAAGAAGGGCCATCTCAGCAGTATGAGAAACTGCACAACCACACTGAAACTTCACTTTAACCAGACTGAAACACCTTTACAGCAGTTCCAGTAGCTGATAAGCGAGGTCACATTTTTTTTTAACAAATCCTTTAACCCTTAAATACCAATCCCCCACCACTTGCTTTTAAGTTTTTCCTTTCTGGTAACGCTGTCACGTACAATATGTTGCTTTCATGTTGTTCCAGCTTCAGCTGTTTTGTGCAACTTCCTTGAAAAATTCTATCTTTTCAAAGTTTTAATGGCCGTATCTGTGTACCAGTGAGACTATTGAAATTTAGACAATATATTTGATATTAAAGGACATTCCTGCCTTTTACCTTGGTTCCTCTTTTGATTACATTTTAATTCAAATTGTTTAATCCACGACCAACTCAAAGTAAACATTATTAAAACAATTAATCATGTTTTTTTACATTGTTACATTGAGACTTAATGATGTCTCTTCTTGGCTTGTCACTTTTTTAAATCTTCCCTTGTAGTGATAACATAGCCCTAGTATTAACATCACCTCATTAATGGCAATAAAAATGTATTTGACTAAAAAAAGTTTATTTTTTAAATGTAAAGAAAATCCCCACTGCACATGGTGCAAGTGTCATATAACTCAACTCAGAATTCAAACTTTTTTAGCAAAAATAACCTCATTAAACACATCCCTTGATATCATCAGTGTTTATGAACTTGAGTGAGATTTAATATACAGGATTTTTACCTTGAATTTAGCATTATTCAACTGTAAAACTATGACAGTTCTTACAGTAATTTGGATACAGGGATGATTACCTCCTCAATTAAACTTTTCAGATTTGCTACCACACAACAGCATAAAGGCGACTTTGAACGACTTGTGTGTACATGTTTTTGTACCTGACACTTATCTGGCTTAAAGAGAATAAAACATTTGCTCAACTTTACATTTTAAATGCAGCACTTGTTACCAAGTATTACTGAAATGCTTTCTCTCCCTCTCTGCACGCCTTCTATTAAACTGACCCATGAGTTGAAAGAAATGTGTGGGAAAATATTGTCATCCATGATGTAGCAGTGCAGGTAAACTTGTATAAAGCGCTGTCATGCTTTGAGGGGAATGGTGTACAGTGGGTTTCTGTGGCACAAGGACAAGATGTCTTATCCTTAGTGACTGCCAACATTTAGATTTTAGCAGCCGAGAGGCTTTGAATAGACATGCATTGACCAAAAAAAGAAGCAAAAATAAGATCTAATCCCCAAGGATTACTCCGGCTTAATGTTATTCTTACCCACTCACAGCACTTTAACCACACCCCAGAGAGAGGGATGAGGAGGGTTACTGGGGTAATAATGAATGAGAGAGGAAAGAAAGAGGATAAAAGTGATTGCGATGAGAAACACAGAGAAACAGAGTGATTCCCAACAGATCGCAGGTGTACAGTGAGGTAAAGAATCAAAAGGAGGAGACAGATGGAGTGGGTAACAGAATGGCATGCTGGGAGACAGGAGGGACAAAATAACACTGAAGAATAGAAATGTCAATCTGAAAGTGTGCTTTTACTATGTACACAGTACCTGACTTAACCATAAAGTCACCTGCAGTATGACGCTACGGCGATGGATCGTCTTACCTGTTTTGATGGGGGTGTGAGATTGAAGCACCTGGAGCTCCTCATATTCCATAACTCTCCTGTCAGAACACTGGATGGCCCACACACACACACACACACACACACACACACACACACACACACACACACACACACACACACACACACACACACACACACACACACACACACACACACACACAAAGAAACCAGCTAAATCAGATGATTTATTTTGAACTCCACCTGCCACCATTTAACACGGATGATATTTAATATTCTCCTACCTGTTGTTGTTGTTGTTGTTGTTGTTGTTGTTGTTGCTGTTTGTTTGTTTTTCTAGCGCCCGGGTCGGCGCAGGCATTTAAAAACATGCACTGCCATATCGGCCCCTCTCTTCCTTACAGCGGCTCCCCAAAGTCAGGCTTCATCTTCTTATTGTTCAAGAGTGTAATCCCTCTTCTTGTGTGGTTGTTTTGAAATAATTTAATTCCCCCCGAGGCAGCAGTCGAAGAGAGGAGAGAGTGCAGCTGGACCGGCAGTGTGCCCCGGTCTCCCCCCTCCCCCCCCTCCTCCCGCTCTCTGTGAGCCCTGACCGTCCCAGGCTGGAGAGAGTTATGTCACCGACTGTTACGTAATAGCAACGGATCGGGTTTTGCTTTGTAGTGCTCAGTTGAGAAATATAATCCCATGTTGCTGCCACAGATTTCCGCCACTAGAAGAGCAACTACAATCCGTAGAGCTGACATTAAAGTCCAGAGCAGGCCTGACCTTTGACTTCAATCCCTAATTAATGGAATACTTGAACAAAATCCCTCTTCCGAGGCTGGTGTCCTAAGTGGGGTTTGTTAGAACAACCTGGAGGGCTCTGCACATGCCGTACACGCTGGGAGAAGCTACAGGCCTAACGAGGGCTTTGACCATAGTGAAGTAGACTACTTTAGCTACTTACAACTTTGCTTCTCACCGCTGGACGCGTGCTGGTGCCTTATGCACAGATGTACGAAGGCTGCAGTCCTTTATTGCACTGGTCGCAGGTTCGACTCCTGCTACTGTCCCTATTTGATGCATGCCTCTCCCCACACTCTCTCTCCCAACATTTGCTGTGTCTCTCAAGCTTTCTACAATTCTACAATTCACTTAGCAGACGCTTTTATACAGCCTCTCTGATGTACGTCGAGTACATCAGAGAGGATAAGTACAACACAAGCAAGGATCTAGAAAAAAGGGAACAATGTCAGTAAGAGCAAACGATCAACTTTGAGTCCGATTGGACACACAGGTGCTGACAGGCATTGCACAACATTGAGGGAAGTTCTTGAGAGCTCTAATCAGTATGGAAACCATCTTATAAGTCGTCGTTATCAAACAAAAACCATCTTCATTACCATCATCATCATCAATAATATGGAGACCATCATCATTAAGTTAGTAGGTGTTCATGAAAGAGCTGGGTCTTTAGCTTTTTCTTAAAGGTGCAGAGGGACTCTGCAGATCGAATGGAGTTTGGAAGTTCATTCTAACACCGGGGGGCAACAGAGGAGAAGAGTCTAGTCAGAGACTTAGGACCCTGTTGTGAAGGCTTTCACATCAAATAAAAGCTAAAAACCTCCTTATTTTGTCTGAGCAACAGGCAAAACAATAAAATGTCATAATGAATGTATCCTTTTTCTGTCAAATGACCCTTATTAACACAGCAAATAAGGCTTATTCTATTCAGAGATTGACCTACAGTAACATGTCTTTAGGCCAAAAGTGACACTTGCAATGATGCCTCCTTTAGGAGATGAGTGTCCACTGTCAAGTAACCCACACACACCTCGCCATCCTTGTCAGGCACTACCACTTGCTTGGCTCAAAAGATAACAAAACAAATAAATAACAAAGCTTTTAAATTATTTTTCAAGCATTTTAAGATCATAAAAAACAAAAAAAAAATAGGCCCTGGAAAGCGGCAGTGGACACAGCTTCTTCAGGTGGTTTTAACTGAAAGGTTTCAAACAACAACCCCCTCCCCCCAACCACTTCCTGAAACCCAACTTGACCACAGGAAAATAAAAAACAACTGCTCCTGCATCCGCCAACACACACACATATACACACACACATACTTTAGACACCAAGGTAGCGCTTCCTTTTGCTCTCTACTGAGGTAAAAGATGTGAGGGGCCCCAAGAAGACCACCTGCCCTGCACTATGATCAACCCTTACACTCAGAAACCACACATCAGACCAGACTGAGTGAGAACTCAAGTTAAATGCAGTTTAAAACCTTCAGTGTGGGTATAATTATGACCAATATTTACTCACCCAGCATCACTTGCCAATAAGAAAAACTTTACTCTTCTTTAACAGGATGTGATAGGAATTAACTTTGAAACTAATTAAATACAGGAACGATTCAGGGCTTATTATAACTTTAAAAAAATAATAATAATTACATTAGGGAGTTCCAGAGTGCGCTGTATGTCAAAAACTTCAGTGGATCTTACAAGCAATATTTGGTTAATGTACATGGACTTGAGCTTGTATAGCTCATTTCTAGTCTTCTGACTAATCAAAGCGCTTTTTACACCACTAGTCACACTCACCAATTCACACACTGATGGCAGAGGCTTCTATGGAAAGTTTCCATCAGTATTAACTAATCCATACACGGCAGCAGGAGTGTTGTCTTGACCAAGGACACTTTGATATTTAGGCTGCAGGAGCTGGGGATTGAACCCCCGACCTTGAGTGCAAACCGACTCTCACACTGAGTCACAGCCCACTGATACTTAAATGATAAGCAGAAACACAAGATGACTGATATATTCTGGGGGAATCCGGAAGAATTAGGTGCCATGTTAAATGAACATCAACATAAGATCTTTGGAATCTGACAGATAATGTCAAATTAAGAGCAATTAACCTTTTTTCAGTTTTTTGTTAAACTGTTGCCAGCAAAAAGGGAAACAACTTCAACTTCAACAAAATCATTAGAAATGTCAGCTGAAACAAAACTACACAAAATGATGATGTAAGATTTGCAAAGGGAAACTAAATTTTGAATCAAAGTCGGTTTCTTCTTTATGTCGATTGATGATGTTTAAAGTGCAGACATCTACTAACAGTCAGTTTTTATTTAAGATGATCTTTTAAGCCTTTTAGATTTATTATATATGACAGTTTAAGAAGGACAGGAAATATGGGGGGGGGGGGGGAACATTTAACAAAGAGTTTCAGGATTGGAGGTCTACCAGGTCTATGGGGCGCCGGCTCTACCAACTGAGCTAAACCAGCACCCCTACTAACGGCAGTGAGAGATATCAACAGATGTTACATTGTCCAATGTAAAGATTCAAATAATTCTTCATTCATTTCAGGTGTCTCTCACGAGAACTTTCTTTGTATCATGGTCTGCACTAGCAGCATAAATGTCTGGGGTGTAGACAGTGTTGCTTGTATGGCATACTGTGGCATCCTCTGCTCTCTCTGAACAGGTGAGTGTACTCACTATCCTGGAAATCTAGTAGATCAAATTGGGATTTAAGCTGAAATTATGTGCTGTTGGCTGACATTGGACCTAACATATATCCAACCAGGGTGACACTCAATTTAAAAAAAGAAAATCCAAACATCCTCTTATGAATTGTGAGAATATTAGTATCTGAATGAAGGTTCAGCCTTACATGTAATGTAAGAAATGTTTAAAAAACTAACTGTATATTAAGAGACAAAGGATGACAAACACTTTTCATTTCTTGTTGCAAACAATTGTATTTGCTGACAGAAAAATGTATTATTCATACAATACCAACAGGTGAGGCTTTATTGGAGTAAAGTAAATAGTCCTGTACAGCAAATTTTAAACTCACTTCTAAAAGGCATGTGTTAGAAGAAATAAATACAAAAAAAGTTACAATAAATAACCTTTAAAATGTAGTTTCATAAATAATGTTTCGATATGGACTGTTGTTGTGCTAGTAACAGAGCAGAGGTAGTTGATTACAGTATTCTAAACCGCTGTACAGTTTGTTAGTAATAACATATTGGCAAGCAGAGTTGCATGGATAATCCAAAGTCAACAATGTCACATTTAGATAAATGTTTCTCAAATCTTCAATCAACTTCACACATCCCCAAAAAATACTTCAAAGCAATGACACACTCACATATTATCTCACACACACATTTGTTGTGGTCTCAGCTTGCTGACTGTGTTTGGGTAGGTGGTAGGCCGGTGTGTTCACGTCACCTACCCATTAACTGGTTGAGATTGATTGACAGAAACAGTGCTGCAGGAGAGAAAACAAGACAGTGACAATACAGACGGGGCCAAGGTCGGGCATGTGACGTAAAGCAAGCTTTCACAATGACATGTTTGAATATGCCCTGTGTGTTTATTGAAGTTGTTGTTACCTGTTGCTTCTGTGTGCAGTTTGGTGCCATCAGGGCTGGTTACTTTACAAGAAACAAACATTTTTCTGCCCTCCTTCTTATCCAGAAAGGATTCCATCACCACAGTGCTTCCCAGTGGGATGGGGCTTTGGAATAAAACAAGTGCTTGTTAGTGCAAAAACTCAAAAGATGACGACCATAGTCTCACAATATTACGATGTTTGCTTTACTGATGTACCGGTACTTCTATTAAATTAAAGGTCACAGTAAATGGATAGCAAGTTAGGGTACTTGAGAAAAAACTGCTGTTACAACTTAAGAGATCATTGAACTGAATATTTTATTGGAGTGTTAAATCAACTATGTGACATTATTCAATGCCAATGCACAATACAATGTTTAAGCCTGGTTGGCTACTATGAGAGCTTACTGTACTGCAAGAATGCTGCAATCGTGTATATCATATTTCTAAAGACCATGCATATGGCAAAATCTACTCAAAATAACTTTAATTAGGCTATAGCTATACACTGAAATACTTAGATTAAAGGAACAATGTGTAAGAGATCTACTAAATGAAATCATAAAATGACCTTACTATATCATCAGACATTGAGGAAACATGCTATGTTGCAGTGCTGGCTTCTCTGAAAACCAAGCAGCAGCCAGTATGTCCTCCGGTCTGGGATGGTCTGTATTTGTTAAGATGTTATGAATCTGGACTAACAATGTTAAACACTAAGTGTCAGATTTACATATTGCTCCTTTAATATATATATTTTACCTTCAGTGTATAATATTGAAAAGAGGGTCATAAAACTTAACAGAATATTATTAATTGTCATTATACAAGAGCATATATACTTACTTTACCAACCGTAAGATATTCTACATTTCAGTGAATGTCTATACAAAGTTGTAAATATACATTTTGCTGGACTGTGTGCGACAAAAAACAAATCTGTTTACACAACAATGTAACTGCCTGTATATAAAATTATATCCTTTCTGTACCTGCGGTAGTTGATGTTGAGGTTGGCTGTCATAACAGCTCCAGAGATAGAAGCAAGACACCCTGTGACGGTGTCAATCATAGTGGCTATTGCCCCCCCATGGACATGTCTGGAAAGACACACAGTATAAATGTCAGTTTAGAAGTTTGGTTTTGTGTAATCTAAGTTTTAAACTAGCCAATATGAGGTTTAATTTACATTTAGTTTACTATTTAAATTTGATTGGAAGGACAATAGTGTAGAGACAGAGAGGACATTGGAGGGAGAAAGAGAGAGGGGGGTATGGCATGCAACATTAGTCAATGACTGGAAGGATTTGCGCTTTTATGTTACACAGTCTTGTACAGTAGCAGCTGTTATCTTACCCTGGCGGTCCCTCCAGTAGGTGTCCAGCCTGTAAAATGCACACACACTTCTGCTCCTCGCTGTTTACGAACAAAACATATTCAAATCCTGCCCCCGGTTCTCTGATGTTTCGGGTAAAAAGACGAGCCTTTGACTGGATCATCTTACTGAGATACACTCCACCTAACAAAACGTAAAAAAAAAAAGTAAACAATCAGTTGCTAACCACAAGACACACCTATGGGAGATAAAGAGAGAGGTAGGGTATATAACTTTTTTTCTTTTATGATCTTATGATGTCTAAATGAATAATAAAAAGTTACAGTGTTCAGACTTCTAGCAAACAAATAAGTGGAGAAACATTTTCAAATACAAACAAATGAAGTTCTGGTGATGAATCTCTGTAGGTTCATCATTATGAGAAAATCCCCTTTGTGTGATACATTCATAAAAACAAAGACTGGGCAGCTTTATATTTTTTCGGATTTCTAACATCTTGTCAAACTTTATTGTAGTGCAGAAAACGTCAGATCAATCCCACTGACACAAAACCTTTAAACCCCTGGATTAGATCGTTGCTTGATTATTGCTATTACTGTGTTTACAGGGAACCAACAAGCAGACAGTTTTCACTTGTACCTGTTGCATACTTGAGGAGGCGATTGTATCCTGGCAATCTCTTCCAGGGCCCCCCCTGCTTCTCTCCTCCCTCCGTCTCCACCTCACACATGCTGTTATAATGCTCGTACAACTGCATCATTTCTGGTCCCCAAGACGTGTTTGGCAGGCTGAAGTCCCAGGGCTTCGAAAAGGAAAATGGCAGCACCTGCAAACCAGGGAAAAGCTTTCTTTTTTTCTGTCTTTTTGGGGAAGGGGTCTAACACTGAGAAAATTACCAGTGGGCTAATGGGCAAATAATTGATTTCTGTAAGGAATATATGACCATGTATACAAGAACAATGTACCATTCACCTTAAAATCACTATCAAGATATTTTCTTTCAATAGCTTCTTCTATAACGGAATCCGGAGCAATGTTGTAAACCAAAGACATTAAATATTTTACAGCACAGTTAGATCTATAAGACATTTGGATCAATGATCAATGTGATGTCAGACATTTCCATAAGCATTATATTATTACTGTACAAAAACATCTGTAAAAATGCACTTCACGGTCACGTTCTAAAATAAACCTCCAAAATCGAAGGCAATACAAAACAATAGCTCAGTCATCAGTTCTACTTGCAGTAAGATAGTAATTTACAGATTAGATTGACACGTGGAAGTAAATAATTATTTGTTTCTATAAAAATATTGCTGAGTCATCTTTAAGGCTAACTATCGGCTGAGTGATTCAAAAGTACATTGTCACCTTTGAAGGTTCAGAGTGTCATAAACATGGGAAGACCTTGAGGTGATTCAACATCTTGAGATAGAAGATAGCTAAGAAAAGCCCTCTACTACTGTCACCTGTGACAACTATGTTAACTCCATGTTTGTGCTTTCTACACTTCTTTTTAAAGAAAGAACCAGAAGTGCATCCACTCAATACCACCTATTCCTACTGCTTCTCACCTTATAAGCAGGTGGACACAGTCAGTTTCTCTCCCGTATGCGTATGGTTTCTTCTTGTGTTTAATTTCATACCTTTCAGCAAACAACTTCTACTGTCTCTGTTTTTAAAAAATTACATTTGTTTGAATAGTTAAATAAACATTTAGTGCAAGTGCATAGGCTATGTGAACTTCATGGAGCCACCACTGTAATAAATACAAAACACTATAGTGCAAATTTAAAGCAAAATACATATATTTGAACAAACTACTCCCCAACAGGTATACACAATACATTCTCTACTGTGTTTACCAATATTGCCATGAGAGTGGGATTTGCTCACCATTTTAATTCCATTCAGAAAACAAATTGCACATAGAAAACAAGTAAACAAAACTTTAAATTAATCCAACAAACCTTCTTTCTGAAAAGCTAAAAATTAACGAAATCATTTACATTTTTTTTTTTTTTTTTACTTGACTTGTATTTTGGTTCCCCTAAAACCCTTAATATTCGACCAACAACGCACTCATCACACCGGTGCTTTACAGGCTGAAGTGAGAAACATCTGGAAGGAAGAAAGAACCATTCATAGAGATCCGACGGGTCATTTCAAGCACTTTCCTCACAACATTGCAGTGTACCTACCGCCATGCTCCGTACAGATGGACTCCGTGATGAAACGCTGTAAATCGGATGCTTCATAGACCACATGGCTGAGAGTGTGACGAGACTTCTGAAGCCCTTGTATAATCTACCAAGGCTCCTTGCCATCTTTACGGTTTCTTAAATAGTGATAAGTGTTTCTGACAGACCTGTCTGTGTTTCACTAACTTGTTATGGCTGTTGTCAGACGTCACCGTCAACACGTATCTAATACAGTTTCTCTACACCTAGCTGCTCAGAAAATAACTATACGACCTGTTTTTTTCCCGCTGGGATGTTTTTTCTGGTGACTTTCATGTGTCATCTGTAAACTCAAAGGCAGTCAACTTCCGGCACGCGGAGAACCTAATACTGCGTCATTCCAGTCACGTGATTTAGATCCTTCATGTGATAGGCTGAACACCAGACTCAGATGCTAACGTACTTCCGGGTTTTAGGACTCATTCCTGTGGCGCTCTACTGTATTAAAATGTATTATTTATTTATTATTTATTATTTATTATTTATTATTATTATTATTATTATTATTATTATTTTATTTTATTTTTTTATTTAAAATTGTACTCTTTACTGTATGAATATAGTGTGATAGGTAAAAGACTAAGATTAACATTGTGTCTACTAAGTAATAACTAATACTGCCCACGTAATTATTATACTGATTAATTAATTTTGACATTGCATCACTACTCTTTTCGGAAAGATTCATTTTTATAATTTAATTTGTGTGTGTTTTTTTAACCTGATTTTGCATTTAGACATACAGATTGGTTGTTAAATTTAGGCAAGATCACGACATTACAAGTACAAATTACATTATATTATTATGGTGCAACTATGACTATTATTAAAAATGCACAGCCAATGCAGTGGAGGCATTATTTTTCTAATGGAGGTTAAAAAAGTATGAGGATAGTTCACATCAGGTCTTTCTCTTAAAGAAATGGTTAATTAATTATTAGATAAAGGCTTCAACGGTTTTGTGAAAGCAAACAGTAAAGGGAAACACTGAGACATTACCACATTTTAGAAAGCAAATAGGCCGACAAGTTTAAACAACAAATACTACAAATTCATGTTTTTCTTCTTTTCTACACCTGTAATATTTACAGTCTGTAATATTTACACATGTTCTACACACACTGAAGCATGTATTCATTAAGTTTTACTTGTAAAAAGCCTTTACATTTATTTGTGAATGTGAAGTGGCTAGAATCAGAAATCAGGGAGATAGAAAGAGTTGGGAATGACATGCATGACAGGAGCCACCAGTCGAATTCAAACCTGGGCCATCTGCCTGAGTACTTCACCTGCACCCATGGGGTGCTCGCTTTAGCCACTAGGCTACCTGCACCCCCACTGTAAGTACTCATTTCTAGTTTACGAGATACTAAGCAATAGATGTTTAGCCAAATGTACTACTTCAACATCTGTAATGTTTAAGAGTACAATATGATACTGTCCCCTTTGGGACCTTTGTCAGACCATTTAACAAATGTGTGGCTAAACACCAACCACATCCTCTGATAACCATGACGGATAAAGCTTCATTAAATGTTTATAATGCATTTTTGTATCATCTATATTTTCATGCCAATAGTCTTGAAACAAAACAAAACAACTGAGCTACCAGTAATCACAAGTCTTGCAAGGAATTATTAAAACTTCCCCATTTGTAATGCTATACTTTCAATAAAAAAAACATATCCAAATGACCTCACTGCTAAAACCTCCCAGGAAACAAATTAGAAGAAAGACACATTTTTTGTTTTACTGTTAACTTTGATTGCTATGGTCTTTGAGGGGACATTTAATTGATGAAAACATTAATCACCAGTCAGAATCAAAACATTTTTGTTGTAGATCAAAAGCAACACAACACTACGTGACACATTTTTTAGAAATTGAAGGACCCTGAAGGTAAACTTGAAGGTCTCAGACTCAAACCATGATGGACTGATCATAAACACTGAAAATGTGTTTTTATTGTGTAGTTGAATTTGGAACAGACAAGGAAGGGGGGAAATGAATACCAAGGAGCTCTTCTAAGATGTAGTGGCACCATCATCCCTAATCCTTTGTACCTCACTAGGGGGAGCTAAAGGTTCATGCCATAGAACTGCTTTGTATCAGCATAGGGTTTCTGATGAGGCAATAGATATACTGCATGTGTCATAAGTTTATGCATGAAACATTTAATCCACAACTCATTTGAAAGTATGTGGCCCTCAGTATAAACATCCCTTTAAATAAGCAAAGAACACCAGCGAGCAAGAGATCATCCAGACAAGTTTTTTGATTATTATGTCTAATCATTTATAAAAGGTTGTCTTACAAAGCTGTACTATTTTCAACGTTTAACATATAAGACAAAGGGACTTCTTTATAAAGTCTAACCATATAAATTGAACTTCAAGCAATATATTTGGTTTACAAATTCCTCCATCCACTCAGATAAAACAGCTGCCTATTTACTTTTCTTGTTGTCTACAGTCTTCATGTTTCACTAGGGGACATGTCAGCAGAAACACACAGCCTACGTACAGCCCTCAGGGAATCTGGTTCAGGAGTTTTACTGGCTAAATCAGGGGAGGCTTTTTTTGGAAATCAGTTCACATGATATCGTTTATTTGTGAAGGTTGTAATAACATATATCAACGTGTTGAACAAAACAAAATTAACACCAAAATTATGTGTAGCATATTTCCTCATCCCCTATGTCTGTGCAATATGATGTTCATTACTTTTTTTTTTTTTTTTCACAAAGTTTTTGATTTTCTCATCATAAACATGCGGCACTGTAATCATAACAGTGTATTATAAAAATGGATCCTCATGCATGACAAACAGCTCACAGTCAATGTTGATTCATCCAGAATTGGCTCTATTGTGGAGATTCAGGAATTCCACAAAGCTTCCTTCAAAAGATAAGAGAAAAAAAACAATTACTTGTAGTCTCTAATGTTTTCTCAAATCTATCAACCATGACACTTATGTGGTCTTACTCAAAAATGTGATAAGACGATATTGTTGAAACTCAAAGGCCTGGTATTCTCTGATATTGTGATTTGCTTGAGTTGACAACACACTCTTATTCTGATTATGGGATCTTACCGTGCTTCCTCCTTGGTTGTATCTGCAATAGCACAAACAGCTTTGTCTCTATCCAAAATCTGTTGTTTCAACTTCTGAATATCCTCCTCAGCCTTCTTTTTAGCTTCTCCGTGATTAGCTGAGGAAATGACAGAGTAAGACAGTGAGAAACCTTATTGTAGAGAGTTTACAAGAGGAACATTTCAATATTCATTCATTTCATTATATTGATTGTCAAAGCCATAAACATAAGTTGCAGCTCGTAGTTCGACTTGAAACTATCTTCTGATAAGTGACTGAAACCAGTCTGCCTGGGTCTCTGTGGGATAGCATTTCCGATTGGTTTTAGATTGTCAGAGTTGGAATTGAATAAAACACAGATATCATAATATATCTTTTTAGATGGATTCTGTATTAACGGTGTAAGACTGACAAATCTAAGCAACTCAAATCCATCCCCCATCTTTAAAAGCCTATAATAGGCCTGATTTATTAGATATACATTTATATCATGGTTTGTCATGCTGATATCAACTGAGAAGTGGAGTGACTAACAACAAACTGCCTTACCATTGAGTAGGGAGATGACCTTCGTCAGTTCGGTCTTCTTTTTCACAATATCGTCCTAACATGGGCACAGGTGAATGTATAGGTCAAGCATTAAATTAGAATAAAAAACAACAGCAGAATCACTAGAGGCATATTTGAGATATTTAGCAACAGAAGAGGAGGTTGATCCAAACACGTGATTGATTGACCCCCCCCTCCCATGTGCACTCTAAAAAGTGATAGGCCTACTTCCCTGCGAATACTTCAGTTGGATATAATATAGCCTATAAAATATACGATATACAGCTGCGTTTGAGGATGAAACAAAAACTGATTTGTGTGTGTGTGTGTGTGTGTGTGTGTGTGTGTGTGTGTGTGTGTCTTGCCTTCTCCTTGTTACAGGTCTGCAGACCTGTCTCTGATTTCTGTGTTGACTTCACAATTTCGTCCTTCTTGACCTTTATATCGTCTGTCTTTTGGTTGACGTCACCAATAGATATTTTCAGCTTCTCGATTTTGCCTTTCACTTCTAGAATGGCTTCCTCTTTTCTCTTAATCTCCGCCGTGTTCTGCACCATTCGGAGTTTCGCGTTATGCAGGCTCATCTCCTGACGCAGGGCTTGGACAATGATGCCGACCATGAACATCGCGCTCAGACAGGCTAACACTCCCGGCCACTTCATCTCCGTGGATTCGAGGGGGGGGAAAAAAATTGGGATCTGCTGGAGGAGACAAGCTGCCAGGTCACTTGTTGCTCATTCCGAGTATCTGTCTGCTCGTCCGCGCGTCTCTTTCCCTGCTCAGGTTACTCTTCAAACCTTTCCTGTAACCTGTTCAACAAGCTGGGCGTGACCATCCACCTGTTTCCTCATGTCAAACACGCAACCACCTTTACCGGATTTGCATCTACAGGCTACACCCTTTAGGTTGGTTAAGGTGTATAGCTAGTTTGGTTTTAAATGAGGATATCCAATTAATTGATTTCATTCCTAAAGGCACCATATACAATATTAAATATAAATGTTGCCATTTGATGCGTAGGCTACCAGAGTCATATTAGGGTAGGCAAATCTAGGCCCATTGTAAAATTATTATTTTATAACCAATATAAAACGTACTATACCCTTTAAAAAAAACTCTTGCAAAACCCAAAATAGTAGCTTCAGTTTAGGCAACTAAGTTTATGTTGTTGCTATTGTTCCACATTTTACTTCGGTAATATTCTTAATGAAGGGCACACACACACAAACACACACACACACACACACACACACACACACACACACACACACACACACACACACACACACACACACACACACACACACACACACACACACACAGGTAGGTCCTAATAGAGGTAGTTTGATAAGAGTATACAGGGCCAGCCTGTTTCTCCTCAGGTGTCATGCAGGAAGAGGGCGTGTTTCCTGTGACAGAACGGGGGAATGCTGTTACCCAGCTCAGACCCAACACACATGACCCGATGTGCACTCCATCAGCTCAAGTGAATCATCATTTTTTTCCTGATTTACATTTAATTCGACAAACACAGAGAGGTTTTACCAAGGAGACACGGAGAGCTGATTTGTGGTCAGCCTGAAGACTTGCAGACTCTGAACCCCACATGGAAGTTCGAGAAACCTGGCTGTCACACCTGTAGGAAGAATTATTATTACTCCTGTTGCAAACGTCTCACACTGAGAAGGCTCACAGCTTCGGTAAAAGCATGAAGGTGCACCTGCTCCTGCCTTTGTTAATAGTCGTATCCGTACTTGTGGTAGGGGTGATCAAAATGCGGAAACAGGAGCACGACAAAGATAACAGAGTGGACAGGTTTCAGGCGATCAAGCTGCGGGTGACCTACGATGTACTGGTAGACTACCAGAACGAGAAATCAGCGAAGCAGGTCCTGCTGGAGAAGGCCGAGAGTGAATACAACACGCTGATGGTGGAATATAAGACACTCAAGACCAAAGGAGACACGGCCAAGGGAAAAGAGGACGACTGCCTGACAGACAAGGTGAGGGGGGAAATGAAAAATGAAAGCTTGATTTAGTTATAAAGGAAGATTTTTGCACCCGCACACCTAAAAGGTAAACTACTGAAAGAGAAACTTGACCTCTTCAGGCCTATTGTTAAATAAAACAAACAAAAATAACTTTCCTTTACCACATTTTAAGTCGTATAATTTGGCTTATCAAAGACAACAACCTCTACCTGATTTGTGCGTCACATCAGGTGCATGCACGAGCTACACACATAGAACCTGTTTCACGTGGTTATTAGGGCACGGTCACACTGGCCAAGTCATCACCACCTGCAAGAAAAACAGACGCGTCTTGCCTTCCAAGGACACAAACTTATAATAGGTCCACTGTCTTGCACTTGCAGGTTACTGATGTTTTTTTCTGCATCACTGTTTGATTTATGAATGAGATATTGTGTAGGAGCATGTATACTAATCTAGCTGCTGTACTGCTTCTCTAAATAAATCCTGTGCCGATGTCTTCTTTATCTCCTAGTTAATGGAACAACAGATATCACATAGGATGTTGTTTTAAAGAACTGGATCAAAACAGCTGTGTTGATAGTGAGAAACCGTCTGTCTCTGTATCCTGTTAAACCATCAACTTTACTTAAAACACATGTTCTATGATTTCCAACACTCATGATTAAGGAGCAAAGGAGAACAGTCAGATATGTTTTACACATTATCTCGTGTGGTTGATTTAAAAAAAAAGAAGAAGAAAAAAGCCAATCTAACTTTACATTTACATACATGCCTATTCTTCACACCCATTGACTTCCCTCTTTGAATAGTATGTCAAAGGTGCATTTGTATTAGTAGCCTATATCTTAAGGACACATCATCCTTAGAGGAATCTTTTATTGCTTGATGAACTCTACTTTGTGTTGCTGATTTTATTATTTTTTTCCACTTTCAGACATCTCAGAAATCTGTCCTGGATTTAGTTGAGAAAGACTTCAGTGATGTCAAAGGTAAGTGCTGAATTATAAGCCTCATTGCTAAAAGTCTGTATGTATTCATTTACTGTGAAAAGAACCGTTTTCTTCTCCACTTCAATTAGTATTGAAATCTGTTGCAGTTGAAAAATTAAAACTTCATGTGATGGTCCTATCTTAGCTTTAATTATGTTGCATTCAGCATGTCATCTGATCTGATATCACTAACAGGTAATACAGAGAAGGAAAGTACCGGTTGGAAAACAGAGGTTGAAACTCTGCAACAGCAACTGGCAGAGTGGAGCAAAGTATGTAACTTTGTGAAACCAGGATCTCAATCGAGGTAGAGACACTTTTTTTTTTCAGTGATATTCAGCACATGCTTACATTCATAATGATCTATGCATTCACACCGTTGTTGAACTTTCTCTTAAAGCCAGCTGTGTGGCATAGAAGAGTCCCTCAAACCAGAAGAGGCTAAAGCAGAGGCCCCTAAAGCAGAGGCTCCTAAACCGGAAGAGGCTAAAGCAGAGGCCCCTAAAGCAGAGGCTCCTAAACCGGAAGAGGCTAAAGCAGAGGCCCCTAAAGCAGAGGCTCCTAAACCGGAAGAGGCTAAAGCAGAGGCCCCTAAACAGGAAGAGGCTAAAGCAGAGGCCCCTAAACCGGAAGAGGCTAAAGCAGAGGCTCCTAAACCGGAAGAGGCTAAAGCAGAGGCCCCTAAACAGGAAGAGGCTAAAGCAGAGGCCCCTAAACAGGAAGAGGCTAAAGCAGAGGCTCCTAAACCGGAAGAGGCTAAAGCAGAGGCCCCTAAAGCAGAGGCTCCTAAACCGGAAGAGGCTAAAGCAGAGGCCCCTAAAGTAGAAGCTAAAGCAGAAGCTCCTAAGAAAAGATGATTACTATAACATTCATCTTACAGCACTTTCTGTGAAAAACAGTTTTTGACACATTGTCAGGTTCCAGCACATTGTTTTACTTGGTAACAACGTCTCTTGTGCTATGGTGGGAGCCTTAAAAAAGTAACACTACTACTCATGTTTTGCAGTTGCTTAAAGGGATGTTAACGAGTATTCCTTTCCAATGTGTTATTTATTTTTATGCACAATAAATGTATAATACTAAAGGTACATTTTGATGTGGGTTATTGTTATATTTTTTTGTGTTTGTGGGTGTAAAATACTTTATAACAGATTGTGCCATGATGCAAATATCTTGATAGCTAGGAGCAAGATTTCCCACACATGGATTTTAACTAAAGAGAAAATTTAAAAAAAGAAAACGTTTGTCTGCAATAGTTCAGTTTAAGAATTTTGCACAAAGAAATTAAGTTCAGAGCTGTGAACGAACTTGAATAAAAAAATTTTTTTCAAAGCATACATAGTCATTTTTGACTATGAAACATACCTACACACCTCTGCAATTATCAGCAGTACTCAGACTGTGATATACATATATATATATTTTTAAGATTTATTTTTGTCTTTTTGTGCCTTAAATGTAGAGATAGGACAGTGGATAGAGTTGGAAATCAGGGAGAGAGTAGGGAATGACATGTGGGAAAGGAGCCACAGGCTGGATTTGAACTTGGGCCGTCCACTTGGAAGACTATAGCCTCCATACATGGGCATGTGCACTAACCACTGCGCCACCAGCACCCCAGACTGTGATATTTTAAAAAGCTGCTGTTGGTGGATGTTTCTGTTAAATATATATATATATGTGTGTGTGTGTGTGTGTGTGTGTGTGTGTGTGTGTGTGTGTGTGTTCAGTGACAGTATGGCTCCGCTGTAGCAGGACTCAAGTCTGTCTTTATTGTCACGTCAATGTTTGAAGCAGCAGCAGCACCTGAGAGTTCTGGTTTGACTGCAAAATGTCACAAAAGAGGGTCCTGCGTCATAAATTAACCTTTTGACATCACAAATACTCTCCTAGACTATTCTCCAAAAAAACAAACAATCATGAACCTCTGAAGAACACTGACGTAAGGTCTTGTGAGTGTTTTCTGTGAGTAGTTTTAATTTAATTTCACACATCAATGCCTTGCACGTTTGTCATTGTTCAGAATGGTTTTTATATTAGAAATATACAGTAATTATCAGTGCTTCAGAATGTGCCAAACATCGCCCACTCTGTACACAAAAGTCAGGATGCTGGTACTAAACACACACAAGAGTTTGCAATCTAATTTCATAATAACCTTTATTCTGTTTGCAGAGATTATGATAACATGCAAATTGTGTTAGAGATGCACAGGAGTTAAAATTCTTAGGGAATAATTTAGCATGGTAAGTTCTTTTTTGCATTAAAATGCAAATAAATAGTGTGCTATGAGCCTAAAAAGGGCATGTGTATTTGACTGCATGTAAATATTGGACTCATGGGAATACATTCAACTCTCTATGAGGAAGAGAAACAAAAAAAAACATCTACCATCAGGTTAGTGTTTTCTGCTTCATATTAGCCATTAGTTTTCCTCAAATGTATTTCTCTTGGTTAGATAACCCCTCTACCTCCAACACAACGCTAGGTATTGAATAACTGTTGTCAACCTTGTCTGCCTTTCTCTTCCTTATAGTGACCCTGCCTAAGGGTGTGTGTGTGTGTGTGTGTGTGTGTGTGTGTGTGTGTGTGTGTGTGTGTGGGTGTGTGGGTGTGTGTGTGTGTATGTGTGTGTGTGTGTGTGTGTGTGTGTGTGTGTGTGTGTGTGTGTGTGTGTGTGTGTGTGTGTGTGTGTGTGTGTGTGTGAGAGAGAGAGTGAGTGAGAGAGAGAAAGAGGAAAGAGAGAGAGAAAGAGACAGACAGACCAAAGCACTGACTAATCACAGGCACTCTGTTCTCCTGTGAAGCTCTGGCTGTACAGTTTGCGTTCTCACTCAGCCTAAAGGTTCATCATGTTTTTTTGAGTTTTTAATTACAAGTTTGTTATATATGCATGTTGCACTATAATTTCAACCTGCAAATAAAAAAAGGAACAACCCTGATCAGAAAAACTGAAAATTAATAATAGGATAAAACTGATGAAGCTGTTTTTTTAACAGTGCTTTGAACTACACAAGGTGTTCCACAAGAATAAGATTAAACAAATAATTTATAATAAAACTTTGATCTTTTCTAATGTGTGACTTAATGCTCCTATGTGTGCACTATAACCTTCCCTATTATTAGGCTGCTAATTACAGCAGATATAGAGCCCATATAATTTGCATTTTAACTCTCATATACATTAAAAATATATATATTTTTAAATGGTTAGTGTTGCATCCTTTTAAACAAGTCAGAACAAACCAGAAAAACTGGCTGATGTGTTGGCTGAATAAATCTGCCTTGGCATCAACTACATCATCTCTTAAATTAAACTGAAAAAAATATATATTTTGATCACCAACCTTTAATATCAGATTGAACTAGACTATAGGACTTAATCAGGGTTGAAAGATTTATCCCAGATTTTAGAGGAGGTTATTATAGGCTGAAAAAGATACATACTGTATATGTTTCATTTTAGCATATTCAAATAACTTTAGTCTTAAAAATAACATGATATTACATTTTAAATCATTTTTCAGCTTACCCTGTCATCTCTCAGTTTTTACGCACACTGTCCTCCATCTGTTGGAGATCAAAATACTCCCCCAAGGCTCACAGTTAGGCAATCAGAGGACCATCATTCCGCCCCAATAGGCTCACAAGGTCAGCGTCAGACCATGACAGGATGAAGAGAGAGCAGAGGGAGACAGTCAGTGGTCATTAAAGAGGATTGTTGTTCACTAATATGTTTCTTTTTATATTCAGATGGATGTGACTCTGATTAAAACAGAGAACATTACGTACCTTTGTGTTAAAAATAGGTATTCAACTGTCATGATTGACATTGTTAGTAAATGAAGGAATTACATCATGTTAATATTTCTGAAACAGACTGAATATCCTGTGAATCAAACACTGCACCCTGAAAACATTCAAACAGCAAACTTGATAACAACTAAACCCGTTCTACTCCTCAACTTAAAACAAGATTCCTGACTCACCCACAGGTTAAAGAGCTGTATTCTTCATCAGCCATCAAATCTGACAGAGGATGTAATGTCAACACATGTGTGAGTCCCATACTACCCCCTAAAGGCAAAAATAAGCTTAACAATACAATCACCAGTCATAGTAACGACTAGAGGTCACCCTGACAGCCAGAGGTCACCTTGACTGCAGAAACACGGCACAAAAAGCTCCTGTGAGGAGTTTTTAGCTGGTTACAAAGCAGACTGAAATACTGATTCCTCTTTATAACCTACAAACAAGACCATCAGCGACAAGAGTGATTATTTCTAGATAGTAATTTTTGATTCGTTAACACTGTTGCGGGTTAGGTTGTTACACAAAGTGAGTTACAGCACGCTGCTAAAACAGCCTTCGTTAACATTTTCTAAGACCAGGGTTCTCAAGGAGTGATCTCACTGTCTGTTCAGGATGAGAGCATGATAAGAGAGCATGACAAACGGGTCTGCTTTGTCCTCAGTGGGCTCCGAAACTGAAATAAACTGAAAGTTCCTCATATGGAGCTTTAATAGGAAACTTGATAATTAAAATTAAAATATCCTAACCAGAGTTCTTTTATAAACTATTAACCAATCAAATTACCCCTCCCCCCCCCACACTACATTTCCAGCAAAAGTTATGAATTTTAATTTTGACTTCTAAAACAAAACACACTGCTGCACAGCTGTTGACATCTTCTTTACAGTGTCATTTAAAATCATCTTTATTGTACAGTATTACTGTGATTTTTTTTTACAATGACTGTTAACTGTTTGTGTGCATGCCTATATAAAGTAGAAATCTGAAATACAGTCATTTGGTATGATTGAATTGTTGTAGACAAATTGCAACCCAAAATATGTAGACGAAAGCAATATTTACCCTGGCAAACCTTGTCTGCCATAAAAAGCTGACTGTCTTCTCTTTTGAACAAATCAAACCCCTGCAAGTTACTTTGGCCCATCTCTCTCCTATGTTGGTATATATCTTAATAAAACACTTGAATTTGAATCTTTTTATCTTGTTGAGCAGTTTATTAGTAACGGACAAAAAACATTTGTGTGCCGAACATGTGTTACGCTTTTCCTCCCTACAGGCAATAACCGAATGTTATTTGACTTTGAATCTGCGGTCGCCTGTGTGCGAGTGAGTGAGAGAACGAGAGAGAGAGAGAGAGAGAGAGAAGGGGAGCTCACAGTAGGATGAACATTACATTTATTGATCTGGCTAATGTGGGTAGGAAAGGCTGCAGGCCACGGCAGCTGATCAATATACCTCTAATTACAAGCGGCAGTGTGTGTGTGTGTGTGTGTGTGTGTGTGTGTGTGTGTGTGTGTGTGTGTGTGTTACTAAAAGAGTAAGTGTAGGTGGTCCCCCAAAACATACAGGCATACAGGGTTGTGTATATAAATACTGTCCCACTGAGGTTCACACACAGAATTTAGCTTGCATGCTCATGTAAAAGTTGAATCCTTTTCTGAATGACTTGAGCCACTTGATTTACAAGATTCACACCGGAAAGCTGCGTTTTGATAAAGAAAGTGGTAAGTATTCTCTTTTTTTGTGTGTGACATTGCTTAGAATGAATAGGGTTTTTTTTTTCTGTGAAATGTGACACTCGTTTTTCTCGCTTTCTTGCTCCCCCCTGTATCCCATCATTCCTGTTTTTCCTTAAGAAAATCAAGTCACTGATAGGTGATCTCTGTTTCCCTGTTTGTGTCTCTCTCCCTCCAGGCCTTTCCTTTGTCACTTACTGCTTGTGTTGTGTTGGACAAAATGGTTGAGGAATTTCGTTGTGAAATTCATTCTATGCATTCTTTGGTATCCCATGTGACATAATATACTAACTCTGAAACATGCTGATGGGCCCTGCCATGCATACACTGTATTTATCTTTTTCCCTCCCTTGTTTTTTTCCACTGCACATCCATCACATCTGCCACAGGTTTTTGGGGGTCTGCCAAGGCTCTGATTGGCTGGAGGCTGTGTGATATGTTTGATATTCGGTTGTTCTTGTGCTCTGTCCTGTCAACTAAATATCAAACATATTCCTACAGAGTCTGGCATTAACTTCTCGTCCTTGTTGAAGTCAGATGTTCAGGTAAATGGTTTTGAATGATTAAAAATATCATCATTTGTGCTTCTGTCTGTTGCTTAATGTAGAATATTACATTTTCAATATTTCCTTTCTTCAATGAATCTCTAGGTGGAAAGTTTGATTACACTTCATTGATATTGTGGTGATTTTACTGTAAAAAAAAAATGCAACAAACTAAATTCCCAAAAGATACCTCGTTGATCTTTCTGTCCAAAAATGCAAACAGGTCGAACACTGACAATGATATATTTAAATTGCTTCTCACAGTCCTTTATGCTCTGAATAAAAAAGCAAACAAAAATGACCCGGGATATCTTGTGTGACTGTTTACTTTCTGTCTTCTTTCTCTCAGTCAAACACAGACACACCCACTCATACAATAGCCCTTTAACACAACTGGCAGCTCAGGTATTACAGTATTTTTTTATTTTTTTTTTTACAGTTGAGGAAGAACATCCTGCTCCGGGAGTTTAGTGACATTCTCACATCTGAACAAAGACAGACCTGATAACAGCTTCTGTCTTTCCAGAGCAGAGAGAAGACAGTTAGTGCTTCTTACTTTTATCTCTCTTTCTTTTTTTCCTAGGAATGGTACGGTTAATTAAGGAGTGTTTATTTTTATCATGATGACGTATAATCCATGCAGGACATATGAATTAAACAGTGATGACATATTAACTGCAGTAATTCCTCTACTGTCTGATTCACATTCTACTATTGCATCACACATACGTAGACTAAGCTTCATGCTTCTCTGACTTTCTATGCTTCAGTTACCTGTTTTTAAATTGAGGGAACATGCTTTGCACTTTGGGCTAATTAAAAATCCTCCTTTTGAGTCAATGGGTATTTTAAAGGACATTTTATTATTTATTAACAGAAGCATAATAAGTAAGGTGCCTTATACGTGCACAAGCCTGCAGGAGCACTAGCCGGAAAAAACTGTGGCAGTGATGTGGATAAATAATATGCTTTCTAACCAAATGACTATCTGTATAAGAGTTCTCAAAATAAGTAAAAGGAAGAAGACAGAAACCGTGTATCAAAACAGGCCATATCAGTTTTTCCTCCTCCCAACGCACAGAAGCCATCATTACATAGAAGCAGCATACAGGTTTGAAAATCAGGACAATGTGTTAGTTGGAACAGTAGAGGGTGTCATAGATGGTCAACTGATCTACAGTCAGTTAAGGTCGATTTTCAGGTTTGGTTTTAAACCTTTAGTTTTTTTTAATAAAACTTGTGGAGACAATAATCAGTCTTACTTTGGGGCAGCCTTATATGGACAAAATGCACGCAAGGTGCCAAGATGTGAATCATTCAATTTAAGGTTGAAGAGATGCTCCAAGGTAAGGATAAAGTGTGAGCTGAAGTAGTGGTTATGATCAGGTTAGGCTTAGGTTTACTATCCATGAAATTAAATCAACTCAATGTAATGTCTGTTCAAGTGAAACAGGACTGTGTGTGTGTGTGTGTGTGTGTGTGTGTGTGTGTGTGTGTTTGTGTGTGAACGTATAAGTCAATATAACCGTTATCAGAGGGGTCAGGGTGTTTGTTCAAACAAATCCCCACACAAAAAAAGGAAAACCACTGGAGCCAATTCTCAAACACTAAAACAACCTTCAATTGAACCAAACATAAAGGGTATTTTTACACTGAGCTAGGAGAAAGAAAAAAAAAACATTTTGGATTGATATGAAAAATAAAAACTTTAAGGCGACATTTACTGGGGAAATGAAACTGCAGTTCAGTGAATCATGTCACACTGCATTAACAGTCATGCTCTTTGCTCGATGATTCGATAACAACATCATATGAAATTGAATTAAGCAAACGATGTGCATCAATGAACGTAATCATTAGTAAGGAAAAAAAGACAGATCCCATTTAATCAAGTACATGTTTTACAAAGTCCTAGCAAGAATTTGGTTGAGTACTAACAAACTATATTTCAGCTGACTGGGTTATCCTCAGCAACTAGAAATGCAGAGGAAGTCCTCAGGTTGAATGTAAAGACCTGGTGAAGCTAACATGTCACTTGGGATATAACAGTTATAATCGACATGCATAAATATAAAGAATCTAATTGGTCAGGAAGCACTTTATCTTAAAGAGAAAACAAACACACAAAAAAGGTATAAATTTGAATTTTGTGCTTAATGGTTCAATAATTAATTTAATGATAAGGAATATTACATTTTATATTAACTGTCATGCAGTCAATGCAGTTGCTCTTGTTTTTTACTTTTAATTATGTTTGTTATTATTATGTAATTATGTTTTTAGTTCTGAAATAGTCTCCTCATTTACCATCTATGCAATAAAATGCATATAAATGTGTTCATTTGTGGTAAAACAGTAAAAAAAAAATTACATAACTCTTGAAATAAGACAATCTTCATTTGAATCAATTTACTTTGATATTGTTGATACAATTTTCTCACAGTGCTGTGATTTACCTTCACATTTTGAATTCAGGACTTTTACTTATACTTTAACCTTTGCGTTTCTTATTTTAGTTTAGCAAGTCTCTTCCATCATTGCAGAAAAAAAAAACCTTCAACATTTTTTAAATTTCGTTTTAAAATATAATTTCATCAAATGTCACAGTTAAATGTATTCACATGCGTCTGGACATTTGTGGGGGTCAAAGGTTCACACTCACACACACACACACACACACACACACACACACACACACACACGCATGCGGCCCCTGTGAAGGACAATAGGCTACAGCCTGGTTGTCCCGAGGATGGTGTCACCAGTGAGATCTACTGATAGGGTCAAAAAGCCCACCATGAGACAAATGTTATCTGAAAGAGAGCACACTGTATACTCTAGGGCAATTTCAGTGAAGCAGTAAAGGATGAGAATGACAAACATTGTTACAATAATGCTTGCATGTGTGTCTGCATGTTGTATGTGTGTGTGCAGATATAGGGTGGTAATTAACGAGTAGGTGGGTGAAGGAGGGTGGGGTTTGGTGGGCAAATAGCATTATTGAAAGTAGGAATGAGAGCGGAGTTAAAGATGTTCAGTATAAATATCTGAGAGCAAGGAGAGCGAGCATCAGTCCAAGAGTGGCGCTGAGGAGGAGACGAGGAGAGCACGGAAAAGGGGGAGAAGAGTGAAAGGAAACAACAAGAGCGAGACTAAAACCAAGGGGAACAGAGTGAAAGGACTAAAAGAGAAAACAGGAAGGATACTTCTTCAAAGCACAAACTGGAAACCTTGAAATAGGTAAGATCAACTATCTGATCATTGCCAAATTAAGTTATTAGATATCTGTATTTCATTTTGTTTTACCAGTCATTTTGCTTATTTGCTTATTTAGACATGGTTCACACAGCAGGAGGAGTGCTGTTGGCTTTTCTGTTGTTCCTGAGCGCCAGTGTGCCATGTTTCTCTGTGTACAACAGTGGAGAGTGTTTCTTTAACACAAAAGGTACATTGTGTCAAGTGTTCATGTGTGTTTGTGATTATATGAATGTTTCCAATAGACTATAATGGAGAAAGTAATGGACAACATTTTGAGGTACTTTTATGTCACCTTATTCTGATATTGTATTTCATTCTTCTAAAGAGGGAATGGGTGGAAATAACATCCGTTCATTGGCTCGCAGCTTTTGACTTTACAGGCTCAATTGTTTTTGCAAATTATATAATATTTTAGCTAATGAAATACTATGCATGCTTGTATGAAAAAAAACATAGCAATATGTAATCAAAAAGCTGAATGGATCAGACATAACTAAACTATAATTATAACAGGACAATTATCTGAAATTTGTAAACATTACACAATGTATGGATTAGTATCATTGATTACTATTTAAAGTATATTTAGCTGATTGTTTATATACTACTACTTAAGGACTATTTTTAAAGCTTAACTTTTACAAGTTGTGTTAGTTATTTCACTCCAGGGACTCACAAATATGTCACAATAATTCTGGGTTTTAATTTGCAGGGAGCTGTGAACACATGGGAAAGGTGTATGATATTGGCGAGAGCTGGTTAACCAGCGACTGTTACCAGTGTGTTTGCATGGAGCCCTTCGGAGTAGGATGCTGTGACCAGTGAGTTTGAATTTTTTTTAATGTTCAGTCATCCCAAAAAGTATTCATTTGCATGCTGGACATACTCTCTAACTCTGCTCTCCCCTGCAGTGAATCTAAACCTGTGGACTATCCTGACTGGTGTGAGATCATCCGTAAACCGGACTCTTGTACAAGTGTTGCAGTGATGAGGGTCAACAGAAAACTACCCTGCCTCTGGGGACGAGGCCGTCTCAGAACAGCCTCAGGGCAACCATGGAAGTCTGACAATGATCCAATATTTTGAGTATTAAGCAAAATATGACGAGAAAATAGCAATAAAGCAATATATTATGTTTATTTTAAAATCTGTTTATTAATAATATGGGTATAATTGTGGCATAAGGTTTGTAAGTATTCTAAAATGTAAAACCCCTTAGGAATCACATTTTAGCTTTGTTTCTATGTATCATTTAATATCTTTACTTGTACTGTTGTTGTTGCCACTGTCTGAGTGTTCCTTTTGTTAATGGTTCAAGATTTATGACTGAATAAAATTGCAAGTCTAACATTGTGCTGCTTGTGGTTTTATACTTACTTTGTTATATTATTTACTTGTTATATAAATTCCTTGTTATAAGAAATGGGGAATTCAAACAAAATTCAATATGTTTTAAAAGCATATTTGACAAAGCAATAAATATCTGCAAACATACAGATGACTCAGGACAGAAAAAACAACAATATGGTGATGTTATTATTTTCTGTTCCACAGCTAAAGAAACTAAAGTTAAAGGATAAAACATGTTTCTAAACTAAACACATTAAAGTAGATGCATCAAAATATACAAACGCAGAACATAATTGAATTAATTGTTGATATTTGATAAATAATCTGCAAAGTAGTTATTCTTATCAGTTCAATGCAGGGGTGGAAAAAGTAGGGCACAATATCTTTATCTTTATCTTAATATCTTTATCTTAATATCTTAATATCTTTATCTTAATATCTTTATCTTGTTGTGGAGTTGAGGATTGAGGTAGCAAAAACTGGAAATTCTCAAGAAGTGTTGAAGTACTTCGGAAAAACCCCATAGAAGGCATTGAGTAAAAGTAGTTGAGATATTAACAAAACTTGTTTGTTAGTCCTAACTTTTATCAAAAGCAAGTTTTTATTTATTTTAATAAAGATCGTTCTTCTCAATTGTCGGCTAATAATTAATCAACTGTATTACTGTTAATTTTACATTTTAAAATGTACAACATTGCATAAAAAAATCAAAGTTATAATAACAGATAGTTTAACTACACACTTAAATTTGAGGGATGAGTTGAATCACTTTATTTTGAAAGGGAAAGCAGCGGCGCAGGGTTTTTACGTCACACGCTGGCGCGCTGCTGTGAGTGCCCACGCCTTGTTGTTACTCGCTGCAAATAGCGATAGTTTCTCTAAAATGCCGCCTTTGAAATAGCATCAACATACATTAAAATGTGGATACTGACACCCCTGCAGTCTGAAGGTAACTTTTTGTGTGTTGGATGACATTTAACGCCAGCTAAAAACTCAGCTAGCAGGTCAATGTTAACGCATTGGTCAAGTTATAAAGTGCAGAAATGTAACGTGCATGACGATCACTATGGTTTTGGTTTTGGTTTTGGTTTTGGTTATGTATGTAGTCAACGTCTTTACTATCGAAGTGTCCCTTAAGATGTAATGTTGAAGAGTGGAGGGATTAACTTTTTGAAAATGGAAATCTGAAGTGTCATTTAATGTGAAATGTTACTCATTAATGTCGTCTTCACATTTCTAATACATATTCAGTTTCATACAAATCACATTGATGCAGGAGACACTAGACGTGTACACACACACACACACACACACACACACACACACACACACACACACACACACATATATAGATGATTGGCATTTGGCAAACATTAAGAAAATAACTAAATGTTTAAATATTTTTTCATCTTGTCATGAATGATGATGATTTTACAATAGAAGGTTCATAATGTCCCTCCTGTCCCTCCTGTCTCTCAACAGGTGAGACCTACTATCTTGTGTCCAGTAAGGAGTATGTGGTGGGACGCAAGAACTGTGACATCATCCTAACCAGCGACCAGTCCATCAGCAGGGCTCACGCTCACCTCACTGCTACTGACCAGGTGAGACGAAGACATGAAGACATAATCATTAAAAACAAATGTTCATTCATTAAACTATTTATTATTTAAAAGAACTGAAATTGTTCAACATAATGTGCAGTGCTCTAGATTAACAGTTTACTAAGCTTTTATGTAACATAACTTTCATTTTAGGGCTTTTGCACATTCATGATTAAATGCAATCCTAAATTCAATAGAAAGTATGTCATTTTATTCCACAGATATAAGAGACTGAAATCAATATATGCATGTCTTTCACTTGTTTTTGTATTGAGATGGAAACAGAATCTCACTGATTTCATTTTGCACCTAAAGCTCACAGTACAAAGATATGAATCAGACTTAATCAGAAATCAAAATGACAAAAGCTTTGATATTATTCACAACAACATTTAAACTCATTCGAGTAAATTTGTTTGTTGATCTCTCGAGACTACCCTCCAACAAAGATTCAACTCAAACTATTACAGAGGATGAGGTCAGCATAACTTAATGTGGCAGGAAAACAACAAACTAGTACTCAAAGAAATTGTACAAAGAAATGCATTATTATTATCATTATCATCATTATTATTATTATTATTATCATTATTATTATTATCATTATCATCATTATTATTATTATTATTATCATTATTATTATTATCATTATCATCATTATTATTATTATTATCATTATTATCATTATTATTATTATCATTATTATTATTATTATCATTATCATTATTATCATTATTATTATTATTATTATCATTATTATTATTATTATCATTATCATTATTATTATTATCATTATTATTATCATTATTATTATTATCATTATTATTATTATTATTATCATTATTATTATCATTATTATTATTATTATTATTATTATCATTATTATCATTATTATCATTATCATCATTATTATTATCATTATCATTATTATTATCTTGTTGGTTACTTTACTTCATACATCATTTTATTGATGTATTCTTCAGACGAGCTCATCAGCTCATTCACACATTAAAGCAGAAGGATGTACGCAGAGGTAACACATAGAAATGTTGAACATAGATGAGTATTATTGTGTCTTGCATCAAGAAATGTATGTGCCATAAAACACTATTTTTAATAGAAACCCTAACTGATCCTCCAGCACTGACAAAACTACACTTCATCTTTCACTTAATAAGCATACTATCCCTTATCATCCTTTACTCACCATCACAAACAGTATTTCTAAGCGTTGTCATCATATAATATTATCACTTGTTGGTTTTGAACTGGATTGCACCATAAGATAAGATATACTTTATTCATCCCAGCAGGGAAATTTAGGTGTTCCAGCAGCCAGCATACATACAAACACACAACACAACACATATATACATACATATCCCACCCATACAAAAAAACATGAGCGCACAATACAGTTTGATATATGATGCAACTCAGGCTAAAGTGATTAATATTTGCCGTGCATGCAGTTTATATAGTAGATCGTCTCCTATTAGTGTGAATATTTTCTTATGAGTCAACATCTTACATTGACGTGTCCCCCTCCCCTGGTCATCTTTTACTCCCTCCTGGACAATGTTTACCTGTGTGTTGGCACTTCTGCTCAGAAGGTGACACTATTGCACCAGTCCAACACAACTGGAACTACACAATCACGATCCTTTCCAACTGGCTCGTACTTTTTCCCCTCCTCCATCAAGGAAAACAATCTTAGGCTTCATTCAAAGGTTGGGTTTATCATTTAAGATATGCCTAATTAATTAGAAACATATAGAGCATGTGGAATGGTTTGTTTGTGGACGATTTAATGAGTTGCTCTTACTTCATTCCTAGACACTGACTCTGAAAGACACCTCCAAGTATGGTACCTTTGTCAACAGCCAGCGTCTGACAGAAAACACACCAGTGAACCTGAAGTCAAGGGACGAGGTCACGTTTGGGGTTTTCCACAGTAAATTCAGGTATTTAACTAAACTTTCTTTTTTTACTTCAAGTTGCATTCCATCTTAGTTTTATTTGACCCAAACTTAGAAAAGGTCTAATGTCACTCACAATTAATACAAATCTCACTGATTCTCCTCAGTGTGGTCCATTTGAAGCCGGTGGTGTGTTCATCATGTTTGGACAATGATGGCAAAGCATCACTCTCTCAGGCTCTGTCGGCTTTGGGTGGAAATCTGGTCAACACCTGGACTGAGGACTGCACCCACCTGGTCATGCCCACTGCTAAAGTCACCATCAAGGTCAGGACTCGTCTGTGAATCCTCCTGACTAGCACATGTGATGTGTTTGTCGTTGCATTGATTAAAAATGTCTTCTTGTTTCCCTTTCTCATAGACTATTTCTGCTCTGCTGTGCTGCCGTCCCATCGTGAAGCCAGAGTTCTTCTCAGAACTCAGCAAAGCCGCTCAGCAAAAAAAACCTCCTCCTAAAGCTGAGAGGTACAACACAATCCATCGTTAAGTAGACGGACCTCACACTGTACCAAACACAATCTTATCTGTGCTGTTTTTTTCTGTTTGAGTTTCATCCCTGAGATCGATGAGCCTAGCCTCAGTAAAGAGGATGTCAACCTTGGAGCGATTCAACTTCGCAAACAGCTTTTTGCTGGAAAGACTTTCGTCTTCCTCAGTGCTAAACAGGTATGTTAACTTGTGTTTTTCTTTTACCTCGTATTGTTTTTATACTCTGAAAACTAAAACAAGAAAAGCAGGATCTCATGTTATCAGCAGTAATCCTCTGCTATCAGTCAATAACACACCTTTATTAAAAATAGAACTTTTTTTCCAGTCGTGATGTTTACAGGTGATACACATGATCCTATGAGTCATGTTTATGAGCTGAACATCAGTTGCCAGGCTGTCGGTAGACTAGAGATCCGGGTACTTGGGGACTCAGGGCTCCAGAGAAGAGATGCAGCTTTAAATGATTTTCATTGTTGATGAGATATTTTCTGGTTGATTGTTCACTTCATTAAAAAAAAAATAGGCTTTAATGAGACCCTCATCATTTCAAAATGATCTGTTTTGCTGTTTCTGCTGAATTTATAAACTGTCAGCATCTTAATATCGATATGAGTCATGCATGAATGAGAATCTAAAGCTGCAGGTGAGGCTTGACAGAGGACGTGTGCAGGTTATGAAACAAAATTAGGGGCAGCATTTTTCCTTAGTTTCCTTATTGACAAAATAGTATGAAAAACAGTTTGTTGTGTGTAATGTTTTTTCTTTGTTGATTTCTACTCGTATGTTCACATTCACATGAACAACTTTAGGGGGTAAAAATGTAGTTTTTCATCTTCAGGATAGCGAAGCACTCTAGTCATCACCTCGTCTTTGCATCCCTGCTTTACATAGCCAGCTGAAATGTTAAGTGAGACTTTCATGACATTATGAGAGAGTGTGTCTGTATTTTCTAAGCTTGAAGATGTACAGTAGGTGTACCTTAGCAACACCATTCTAGAATATCTGTATTCTGTATGAATAAATACTTTTCTGGTGATTTCTATGGATAATTTAAAGACTTGAGTATGGAAGCCTTGAAAGGAAAGTGAGAAAGAAATCTGATCTGCTAGATCTAAATCATTTTTTCTCCAGTGCTTAAAGTTTAGGAACAAGTTAAAAAAAAAAAGGTCTCCCTTTGTTTGTTTGTTTATCCCTCGTTCTCTTACCCCCCCCCATCTGTACATACATGATTCTATGTATTATAAGACTGGTTATGGGAAATTAGTTTTTTAAATTCCCATAACCATAACCATACCTCTAAAAAATGTTAAATATATGCTGAGCCAGCATAATCTTTCTTCTTCTTTTTATTTTGTCTTTGGTGAAAATCAGGTGGTAAATAAGTATGCAAATAAAATCTTCTGTTTTCACAGTTGCACAAAACTCCGGGATAGTCACCCGCTGTGATGTGAACAACCACATCAGGAGGATTTTAGTGGCACTACTCCTGAAAAATTATCTGGAAATGTTCAGGAGTGTGTATGTGAGAGTGGCTTACGTGACATCTTTTTCTCAGTTTATTAAAACAATGAGGTGGTTAAAAATTCGGTGCAAACTTAAACATTATATCTCGGCTATTTGTCAGAAAACAAAGATGTTACGAAAATGATTACAGTTAACAAACGGCCACTGATGCACCGTTCCAGTTGGTCCTTATGCAGGGAATAAGAAGTGTCCATTCTTTAATCACTTTTCTTTAATTTAATTCATGATGATACAAAACGAACAAACATTTTGTGCCACGTCTCATTAACCTGTTTCCCTTCCTGGTGCATCACCTCACAGTGACACACCTTCCACATTTAAATGGTTCCCGTCCGCCTGAGTGCTTGGCAAGGTGACCACTGCCCCCTGGTGTTTACAAAGAAAACCATATGCAAAAAAACAAATAGCTCCTATACAATTATCATGCTGATTTTTAGTTGATGATGTTATAATACTTAATTCAGCAAGAGAGGGCTGGAGTGCAACCATAACCCATGTTCATTTATCCTTTGTAGCCATTCAGCTTCAGTTTGGTCTAAGCAGAAGGTAGCTACATACTGTATATAGTTTTATATAATTTTTTTTGTTTGTTTTTTATCCTATAAAAAACAAATCTACGCTGCCAATTAACTTTTTAAAACATCTTCATACATAGAAAAAGTAAATAAAATACAAGATCCAATGATATTCTTTCTCTATCTGTGAAAGTTTACGCCAGCAGTTTTTTGTTCTGCTCTGACGACAAGTATGAAAACTGCTGATCAAAACATTTATATCTAGATTTTTGTCCACCCAGTACTTGGGGTACGACTACAAATCTTGTTATCATGAGACACACAGTCACTCAGAGAGTATCTCTGAACTGCTGTACAGCCATACTGTGTGTTTAATTGTGTCCATGTCGTTCGCAGATGAAGCGCCTGAGTGCAGCAGTGAGTTTTGGAGGTGGCAGAAGTCGACTGCTGGAGGAGAACCGTCTGCCCAAAGACCTGCTGGAGTCTCAGCAGAGCTGTGTAGTGGATACTTCAACAGGCAGCTCCCAAACTCTGCTGCCCTCCTCCGCTAATGAGTGGGCAAACTCTGTGAAGAATATTGTTCAAAGGTTTGGGACAGATTTTCTGTAAAACAGCACTCAAAGTTTTGTTTTGGTGATTAACCCCATCACGGTGATGATTGTGTAAACTTTAAACCAACTCTCATTCATCATTTCATTTTCCAATGACACAGAAAAGGCCTCCGAGTCATCACAGAGTCTGAAATTGGTTTGGCTGCCATCTATGCTTCCTGTGACAAATACTGCAATCCATGCAGTCTAATACCGGACTCAGGTTGGTGACCAGACAGAAAAAAAACACAGTGCTTTCTTATTTTTTCAAATTTTTCTAAGTTCACACAAAGGTTTCTTCAGTTGACATTTTATCTTTGATTTTTGTTTTTGTTTTGACAGCACCAAAAGTTCCAACCAGAATTCCAAGTGCTTCGCTGTCTCAGAGCACAGCGGTGGATGAGACAGTGTTACCTGCTGCATCTCAGAACATCACAGCATACGCAGCGAACACAGAGACATCCCAAAGGTACCAGCACATACTCAGGCAGATTCCTGTTATGTGTTTCAGTTCTCTGAACTTTGTACTCTGCAGTTTGTTGCAGAAAGACTCAGACTGATGTGTGTTATATATTTTTTATCAACCAGGACGCAGCGGTGTGTAGTGACAGAGGTGACAGCAGTGGGGGAGACTCCTGAGAAGAAGCAGAGCAGTCAGTTTGGTGGATCCAAACCTGAAGCGCAGAAGAAGACCAGTCAGTGTGTCGTGGACGACACGATGAGCTCATCATTCAACACTTTTGAGAAAACTGACTCGGAGAGGAAGAGGCCTGAGTCCAAACCGACAGGTAGTTAAGATTTATAAATACAAATACCAGATCTCTGCTTTGTGTTAAATTTGCTGTCTCAGCATAATCCTGATCAGATTATTCTGTGAAACACAACATGGAGCCTGAGCGGAACTACACACCCTTTTTTTTTTTCAAAATGTAATTTCTTCACGATTGAGTAAACAGACAAAGTTACTAGAGTTAGTTCTCCATTGTTCAAACGTATTTTTTGGCTTTAATAATTTAAAAAACGACTTCCAAAGTGTTTATTTAGTTTTATTTGTACAAAGTAACAAAATAGCATCATTCAGGGGGCGCCGGTAGCATTGTGGTTAGAGCGCACCCCCCACGTACAGAGGCTGTAGTCCTCCAAGCGGGCGGCCCAGTCCTGACACGTGGCGCCTTTCCAGCATGTTAGCCCCCTCTCTCTCTCTCCACCATTTCTGACTCTCTCCCCTGTACTATCTCTAAATAAAGGCAGAAAAAGCCCCAAAATAAACCTTTAAAAAAAATGCCACAACTGATCTAGATTGATGCCTCTTAAAGTACAAATGGTCCGTCTACATTTGATTTGATTTTGCTTCAGACATGTTTTATAGCCGTGTGTACTACTGCGGCTAGGCACACAATGTCTATTTGTTAAATTAATATTTAAACTTTGTGTAAACATGCCTTCTAGCCAAGTCTTGAAAAATGAAGCCAATGCAGTAGTGCAAAAAACTGCAGTTCCCAGAGTGTCCACTTGAGGCTGGCTGCAAAAAGCAAAGAAATCGTTAATTATTAAGCCTAAGAGTGATTCATAAATTTATATAATTAGGGGCATGGCTGAGTTGACTGACAGGTAGGAGCATCGTAGCTGTTTGCCAGAAGGCTCAAGGCTCTTCTCAGCTCCACCTCTTTGCCTATTAGATTGAAAAGTACGGTTAAGATAGCATTTCCATTTCCTTTGTAACTCTCATCCCTTGGATTTATTCACCATAGAAGCATGTGCTGACTGCCTGTAATGCTGTATCAGATCATAAGTAATTGGTTTTTTTTTTTTCCAGTTTCAGGTGAAAGCAGTGGTGGCCTTTTGCCCCAGCCATCTTTTCTAAAGCCCCAAAAAACATTTGTACAGATGCAATCTCCTCAGAAACAAAGAGTCTCTGCACAAGCTTCCCCACAGAAACAGTCAACCCTGACCACTTTCTTTCAACCTGTCAACAAGAAAAGGTAAACTTCTGCTTACTAGGTGGATTAGAGGAACATATCACGATTCAGTAATAAAACTGGTTTACTCCATGACACCAACACACATTTAGCTTAACGATCTCAGGGACCATGACTACGACAGTGTAGTGGGTTTGTCTGGTTTAGTCTCAGTAAAAGTCTCCTCATGTCATAGTGGAATGAAGGGAAAACAATGAGGCAACAGCACCCATTAGGTATCGTTCCAATTAGAGAGTATCCAAAATGTGTTTATATGTCAAGTATCAGTATTTATATTTGCACAATAGGATACAAATCCCTTTGCACTGATGTGACATTGAAAGACTCACGATGGTTACAGTAAATGAATCTGATTCTCAAATTTAGTAGCAAAACGTTGTGTTTTACAGGCTGGAGGTCTTATACTTCAAAGGAAACAGAAAGGTCAGCACACTCAGTGTTCTGGAAAGTATGTATTATCTGCTCCTCTACCCAGATAATACATACTTTAAAGGACATTGAGTGTGCTGACCTTTCTGTTGTCTTTTGTAGTCTTTTTGCGGTCTTGCACCTGAAGTGTTGTTACTGTGTGAGTGTGAGTAAGGTGAAGGTATTTTCTGACCTGTCTCTTTGTGTCATCCTGTCCTCAAGACCTTTGGAGGACGATCTCTCTGCTGTTATGTCAGAGCCCAAACGACCAGTACTGGAATCATCCAGCCGCATACAGAAACAACACTCCTCCGTAGAAAGCAGCTCGCGTTCAGAGAGAGTCCCTGCAGTAACATCCCAGGAGTCAGCAGCAGCTCTTTTTGTAGTACCGCCAAAGGCTGAGTCACACAGGGTCTCCCACTCCATCCAGGATGGACCACGGAGTGGGAAGAGGAAGGAGATGGAAGCAGAGATACAAATGGATGAACTGGAGTCTATTATGTCCGAGGATATGGACTTCTTTGATGAACCTCCATCAGGTAAACGAGTCGAGCAGGCCCGGAGTGTAACAACCAGCTCAACGGAACAGAAACACTTTGTGAATACTGGGACGACTTCGTCAATAAGCAAGAGGCAACGGATCAATGTAGAAGAGCATGAAAGAATTGAAAGGCCTCAGACAAGCCTGCAAGAGGAGTCAGGTTCCAAAATGCAACACAACAAACCATCTGGAAATAGAACCTCCATCAAGACAGAGCAGGTCAGTCCTGAGTACAGGAAATCTTATCAGTGCCAAGTAAAGAAATAGAATAGAAGTTATTTGCCTTTAAATCGATATTTCTGTCTTCATCCAGTTATTAGTCTAAATGATTTTCCACATCAACTTTCTCAGCATATACACACTTCTTTCTCCACGTCACCTTTTTATAAAAACATATATTTCACTCATACCACGACCATTTGTCATCCTCTGTATCGCTGTAGGATTTGAAACAACTCAAGGGAGACATCTGCCAGCCCAAAGAAGAGAAACCGATGCCTTTAAAGCCTGTAACGATAAAACAGGAGGTCCAAGTGAGTCCTGTAAAAAAACATCTTAATGTTTATGTAACTCTCTCCTCCCTTTGAATGATCGCCATTTTCTTTCTGTACCTGGATGCTTTTTGTCTTATTTGTCAGAATCGTCCTTTCACATTTTTTTTATTGTGACTCTAAAAGATTCAGGACAGAATATAAACCAAATGGTCCATCGCAAGTTTTGATGCTTAGTCTCCACTGAGGCTCAAACGGCTGTGCATCAACACACATTTCAGAGTTTACGTCTTCAGATATCTCGTATGTAGCAGTACTAGAAGTACTAAAGTGCATTAGAGACAGCACAGCCTGATACCCACTGCAGGGCAGCACTATAATAATGGAAATCCTCAGAAGGTCCGTGAGTAGTGACACTCATAGAAGAGAATCTGCCCAACTGCCTGAACATCCTGCTGCTGTTGTTTAAATAACTTAAATAATGTTTTCTTTGATAATCTATCAAATGTTTTATGTTTGCTAGAATGAATATCAAAGCCCACGAGATAAAACGTCTTTGTGCTGCTTCACAGGAGGAGTCAAAGGTTGATGAAGACCTTCCTCAAAAGCTGGTGTTGGTGGAGTTCCGATCCCTCACTGTCACCGTTACTCCCAAAAACAAACCACAGAGGATGACGGACAATGGCTTCACAAAGAACTTCAAACGTTTCCGCAAGGTTAGAGTGCGCGCACACACACACACACACACACACACACTCACTCAGAGCCTCATTTGAAATTTAAATGAGGAGTTTTTATAAAGCTCTTTACAGGTGCTGTAGTGTTGTATGCAGTTGAAGATTTGTTGTTTTGCCAACAGATTCGATGTAATTACTTATTAATGATTATTATACAGCTCACCTGTGACTTAACTTGAATAACATTCATTTATTCGAAAAGGGGGGAAAAAAAATGTCCACACCCTCTCAAATGCAGGGAACAAATCAATTTCAGGCACTAAAGTTATTGATGAACAAAAAATGTAACATCAGCCATTTTACCCAAAAAATTGTGGTCATTTAAATTCTGAGGGCATTTTTTTCTTTTTAAAGTGACTCTCTTTTCCCTCCAGGCAGACGAATGAGTGATATCTTCCTTCATACATTTCCATTTATAGTGACTGAAGCTTGAGAGCTGAGAGCTGTATGTCCTGATTAAAACTGTGTCTATAATGATGGGACTTAAAGAAGCAGCTTTATGTAGAACAAAAACTGTGTTGTGTTTTTTTAACCTGGATTTGGTTGTGTGATATTGTGACAGATGAACGTGCCAGGTGCACAGGGCCAGGCGCTAACCCACATCATCGGAGGCTCCGATCTGCTGGTTCATAACAGGGGCAAGAACTCTGATCTGGATGAATGGCTGAAAGATGCAGCGGAGGTACTGCTGTCCCATTGTTTCTGTCATCTGTCCGCCAACTGTGTGAGTCATTATAACATAATCTGAACCTGTGTTTGTTTCAGGAGGAGCGTCAGAGCAAGCAGGACGAGAGTGTTGGAGATGACCTCTTCAGGTGAGAAACAGGATCGCCGTCATGTTCTCAATGATGCATAATGAGCTAATTACCCCCTTAGCAGGCTTCCTCTTAATTCTTGGGAGGTTTGTAAAGGAAGACTCACAGTCACATCTAATCAAGGTTCACGTGTTGAGCTGTGAATTCCCAAACTATTTTAACTACTTATCAATGGGTTAGACGTTAACATATGAAACAGTTTTGTCTGAATTCAAACGGTTTATTCCAAGTAAGTTTACACATACAAGAAATGTGTCCTGGAGTTATTGTTGCATTCAAATAAACATAGAAAAGTGAACAGCAGCACTACTTCCTTCCAGAAAACCGTTTATGACTCTGCTGGACGGGGAAGAAATTGAACCTTTAGCTTCTCTGTTTTTGCTGTCTGTGTCGACAGGCTTTTCTGACTTTGTCCTCAGCTCCTCCATTTGCTTCTTCTTTATAATATTCAGGTTAAAGTGGCTTGTTCTTCTTGGACCCACAAATTTGGAAAAACAAATCGTAATCTTCACTGTGTCCTGCACGCTCACCTCGCCTAGTTCCTCACTTTGTAATCATTCTGGTGAAGTCTGTCTGTAAAGGTCTTATCATAATCGTCTGGTAAAAACAACATAGTTAACTGGAATCATGTGTATTGGGCCTCTTTATCTGTAGTCTGACCAATCAGAGCAGAGTAAATATTTTTGTCATAGTGGTTACCTAGGAAACAGAGGTGATGTAAGCTCCTGTTGCGGCCCTTGCCATTTTTTCTTTGACTAAGCAGAAAGAAGATGGTCTCATATTGATTTTGTGTGTGTGTGTGTGTGTGTGTGTGTGTGTGTGTGTGTGTGTGTGTGTGTGTGTGTGTGTGTGTGTGTGTGTGTGTGTGTGTGTGTGTGTGTGTGTGTGTGTGTGTGTGTGTGTGTGTGTGTGTGTGTGTGTGTGTGTGTGTGTGTGTGTGTGTGTGTGTGTGTGTGTGTGTGTGTGTGTGTGTGTGTGTGTGTGTGTGTGTGTGTGTGTGTGTGTGTGTGTGTGTGTGTGTGTGTGTGTGTGTGTGTGTGTGTGTGTGTGTGAGAAAGCTTATTTGTTTGATCACTGAGTCATGCTCAGTCAGTCATGCGTAGCCAGAGAACAGACTCTGCTACTAAGAAAACAATCCGGTATTTTTTTGGTAGGTCTGAACAAAGTTTCCAGACGTGCTTTATAGGAAGCCTGTTTGCTTTAAGCTGTTCAAACACTTTCCATGTTTAACAGCCCTTCATTTGGACTCTTTTTATGGTTTGTTCAAAATGCATCTAAGGACATTGAGGAATGATCCATGAGGAATGTTAAAAGCCCATCTCGACATGGACAGACCTATGAGATCAAATGTTGTGTTTCTGTGTGTGCATATGTGTCTTTAGGTACAACCCGACCAAATTGACCAGGAGAAGATGAGTCGCCTCCATGTTGACATCCTGCAGAATGCATTCATTTTAAAAAAGGCAAGGAAGTATGTCAAACCCTACGACACTTTATTAATCATCTGCATTTCAGCTATAATGCTAATGGATGTAGTTAGCATAGTTCATGTTGTTACATGATTGTAATATAAAAGGATTGGAGTTGTTTGTGAATGTTGCTCTCTTCCTGTTCTCTTATTCTGTTGTTTTGTGCATACTCTTCACTAATGAAGCCACTGACACCAGGAAATGTAATAAAACAGTCTCACGTTCAGAGGGCTTTTTTTCTACGTATTTTTATTTGTCAATGATAAAAAAAATTGTCATACAAAACTTTAAAAACTCTTCCATTGTACAAGAGAGTATTAAAACTCCACATGCTGAAAGCAGAGTCCTTTGTTTTGAAGTTAAGACCAAATGGGTTTCCTGCTGTTGGCTGAACTACAAACTTTTAAAAAGGATTCATGTTGCCCCCTTTTCTTAAACAATACCCATCAGCCAACCCTACAGGCACTTTTACCGATCTGAAATAGCTCAGATTAGTAGTTGTCATACCAGAATATCTACCATCAAGGCAAGTGCCATCTATGAGTTGCGAGTCAGCATTCAGCATAAATTGTGCAGTGATAAGTGAATGGGTTTTTTTTTTCATAAAGGAACCATTGGTCACATTTTTTTTCTGCATTTTGCATCAGAATATTTTGCCCATTACTTTGTGGTAAAAGCAAATTTTCTACTTCTACTTGCAAGTTGCTTAAGAAATTCTTACAAATCAGTACTCAAATTAAAAAGGCGTATCTATTCTTATACAGAAGTTTATGGATGGACACACTATAAATCTATCCAAGTCTGAAGATTGGTCTTGGATTTTGAGAGCAGTTGACACTTGTGTCTGACCTAAGTACAACAGGATCATGTTTTCGATTTTCCTTAAAGTAAACTCAAAATGAAATCTTCACTTTTTTTTTTCTCACCCTGTCTCCACTGCAGTGTCCTGTTTCTTGTTTGTCCTCAAAGCACTTGTCTGTCTTCTGCTCACAGCAGCTACCGCTAGGCAATGGCTCATGCCTGCATGCATAAATTCAAAATGTATATCAAAAACAAACAAAAGGTACTAAGGAATAATTCAACTGAAATTCAGTATTCAACATAATAAACAACATTTTAACTAGTTTTCTGTTATATCATTACCAAAATGTATACAGCAGTATGTTAAACTACGATGTTAGTGGAAAAAAAATGATGTGACTACAGAGATGCATTACCTAAAATACTGACTTGCCTCCCATATTGTATTGTGGGGTGCAGAAGAAAAGTCTTCCATCAACGGGATCAAAGAGTCACATCACAATAAACAAACCATGAGCTGTGCGTGAGCGGCACACAAAATAATAATTATGCATAACACATCACAATCCTGCACACAATGTTTAAATGACTGAAAGGAAGGAAAATATAGAGGAAAGAAGAATAGGTTGCTACTGTCACTGCTCCAAACCTGACTACACTTTTGTGTCCTTGACGCTTGGAAGCTGTACGAAAATATGGAAGAAGAATTTATTTTTAATATGTGACGTTGGGTTATTTAAAAAAAATCAATTACTCTTGTTGGAGAAGTCTGACCTGGTAATTGCTAGATGTTAAGGGTGGGCATTTTATGTCATTTTAATATTTGAGAACTCTCAATGCCTCATGGATGTGTAATCGATCACTTGCAAATCTTCATCAAATCCCAGTTCTGAATATCATGATAAGTGCTGATAACAAATGACTCTGTTGTGAGAGGTGTCCACGAGTCTGTAGTAACAGCCACCTTGTCGACAGAATGTCTTTTCTACTCCCATTGACGTTGCCTTATCCTTCCACAAAACTTAATGGGAGCATATCTTCAGTCACATTTTTTGTTATTAGCAGGCTAATCCTCTACGCTCTGCTATCATCAAAACGTCGTATGCAGGGCTAGCAAACGATGTGACTTCCTGTTGTGTCTCTCCTGATGTTTTTGTTTAACCAAAATAAAAAAGAAATGGGTGCCTAAGAAAACATTTGCATAGATAGCCTTTCAGTAGTACTACTCCAAAGCAACGGAAAAAATATAAATGTAATAGGCTTTACTAACTTTTTAATAGTATTGCTCCAACTACCTACAATAGCAGCTAAAATGACTCACCTGCATTTAAAAAACTGTTGGGCTCAGAATATACAGGAACATTTACATTGCTTAGCCATGAACTTGGGTCCCACTTTCTAAAATCTAGTGTGCATTCACTACTGCAAACATTCACCACTTGAGGTGGTACTACTTAAAGTTCAGATGATTGTAACTTTGTAAGTGAGAGCACTGGTTGTTCTACTAGTGTCCACTGCTTACACATATAACTAAAAGTTTCATGCAGAATGCCAGTCGTGGCCTCTACATTTTTTTGGAGTTCTCACTCTTAATCGTAGGCTAACACAAGACCTGAAGCAAGCGGCAACCTCCGGTGTTATAAAATGAAGCCAATGCAGAAGTGCAAAACACTGCAGTTCATCAAGTGTCCAGTTGAGTCTAGCCCCCAAGCCCCAGAAGTCACATAATGTTAAAATGCTCATGTTGACAGAAGAATTGACCATGTAAACAACAAGGGACAAAAACAATTTAGTAGAATATGAGTTATAAATAACTAGGGGCTTGGCTAATGTGACTGCAAGTGGACGCATTGTAGCAGTTTGCTAGAAGGCGGAAGGCCCGCCGTCCATGGGCTTCAAAACATCCCTTCAGTTACCAACAAGTGATATCGCTGAGACTACATCCATGTTCTATACAGTCTATGACTTGGGCTAAAACAGCCATTAAAGACATGAAAGTTAATGAAATTGAAAGACACATAGTTAACAAATAAATAACCCTGATTAAAAAATAAGGTCCCATTCCGTTATGAGGTTACAGATTGACTCAAAAACATTGGCACATGGTAGCTTGGACTTTCAGGGACTTCTCATGAAGTCAGACAAGACTCTTGAAAGCTGTGTTTTGTTTCTTTAGAAACTAATTAGTGTACATCCATTGTCTTTTTGGTCTTGGAAAGTTGTAAAATGCTAACGCTTCGATGAGAAAAACTCCATAAATAAATGTAACATATTAAAAGCTTTTGTTTTCCCATTCACCACTTACATTTGATGGTGAGAGTGCTTGTAATCTTTGCAATGCGACCAGCATTCACAGCTGTTCTCTCTATCGTGTTTTCAAATGAAAGTATTCCCTCCATTGCTAATGAGCTTCCCTTTCTTCTTGAGTCTCTTCAGCAGACAGGAGGCAATGCCTAATGCACCACCCTTCAAAAAGCGAACAAAGTTGTCTCCGACAAGAGGGCCCATGGCAAACAGACCTGGCTCCTTGGTGCACTCAAAAGTGTAAGGGTGGATGTCAATAGGGTTCTGCTTGCAGCTGATTGGTTTTGTTGGATCCTGACCCAGGTACTGGCCTTGCCCCTTCAAGAAAAACAAGTTTGGGTTGGTCCCAATCAGCACTAGGACCATGGAGATCTTGAATGCTTTGAGAGAGTTGTTCCCCTGAAGCAAGCACTTCATGTCAGACTGGAAAGACACAACGCAGTGTTCTGGGAAACTGGTATAGTCAGGAAATAGGCTGACACTGGAGTTACCAGCGGTGTTACCTGCAGCAAGTTGGGGCTTTGGGCACATCTTGGCACATACTGAGGAGGCAATACTCACTGTCTGGGGTCTGTTAGAAGCAGAGGATGCGGCTACATTGACGTAGGTCTGAGAGCACATCATGTTGTAGACTTTGTGATACTCTGGGTACAGGGTTTTAGGCAGCTGTTTGAAGATGAGGTCTTGGTCGTCTATGTTCTTACGAAAGACATGCAACACTCTAATGTTGCTGTTACAGGCACATAGAACTGCATCTGCAGCACTTAAACCAGCACCAACAACTAAAACTGGATCAGACGTCATATCAAGTGTTCTCCGGTTTAGGGCCAAACCCAGGTCTGAGATGCTGTGGAATACAAATGGTAGGTCCTCCCCCTCAACACCTAATCGGACTGGCGAATCACTCGCACCAGTGGCCAGAACTACATTCTCGGCGAACAGAGAGAAGGGGACATGAGCGTCGTTCTGCAACTGTTGGTATCCTCTCACTTCCCAGAGAGCCCCACCTACTTCTTTATTTAGACATTCAACTTGATTTCTCTCAAAGCCTTCATTGCCACCATCACCTACCCCTCCATCTTCTTGATCAGTGTGCCCATTTTCGAGACCTTCCTCGTCATGCCCCCGGCAAAGTTTCTGGACAGAGGTTACATAGGTGTTGTCGACAAAATTCTTTTGGAGGCCCTTCAGCTTCACATAGTTACGGTAATAGGATGAGATCTCCTCTGGGGTGGCTCTGTCGCTGGTTACATCCCTGTAGAGAGAAAGCGAGAAGATTAGAAAGTGGTCGTAAAAGTTAGACTTGCGCCGTGTCTTTGGGGTCAACATTTTCATCTCTCAGTACCTGCGTTTCCCATTGGTCAAGTCTCTGTAGTTTACCCCAGGTAGCTCCATCCAGATGCCAAGACTGATAGTCAGCATGGATCCTTCCATTGCCTAAGGAAGAAAGGGGAGTGTTGAGAAAAATGCAATGTCAAGAGAAGGATAAATAAAACATTTGAACGACAGAAGATATGGATTTCTACAAGGGATGTAGCTTACATGCCAAGCACCTCCAGGTGTTGCCCTCCCAAGCACCAGATGTGGGATATGTTGCTGCTTTTCCCTCCTCCACTGAAGGACAGGGGGAAACTCGTAGCCAAAGTCGGCATTGGGGTGAAGTAGTGTGTCAAAAAGGACAGCCACTGGGTTCCCTGATCTCCCCTCAAGACCTTCGCTCAAATATTCAAGATCCTGTAAAAGAAAGTCCTTATCATGACATATCTTAGTGACAGTGATCATTTTTTTATACATACAAGGAATTTCTATTTGTTTTTACTTGTTCAGTGATGGGTAGATGCTTGGTTTCCTGTAGTTTCCTGTAGAGTATCGGGTTTGGGTGGACAGTTGCTGTATCTAGGTAGGGCTTGTATCCACTTAGTAGGTAGGATAGACAAATTCCTGATGGTCCATTACCTAAAAATGTGTAAGTGAAATGTTGAACGGCATCACAAAAGAGAACATGGCTTTATTTGATCAAGTCAAATTAGCAAAGGTGCTGGCACCTTCAAGGCCAAGTGCGGGTAACCTTGTGAAACCATTAGAGGTCAGGAGGTTAAGGGAGAAAAGTTTACCTATGATGACCACAGGGACAGTGGGTGGGTGCTCTTGTGGCAGAGTGGTCTCTTCCAGAAGAGGCATGGCTGCAGCCTGGGCCAGAGGCGGCACTAAGAAAGAATGATAGAGATGTGAAGAAAGTTCTAGACATTTCTGTAGCCGTCCATTGGATATTCAAGTTTACGCAGAGGCCTGTTTGTGCTTTGTCGCTCCTCTGCTTTTATGTTTCTGGGTCAGATTATTTGAGCAGGTTCAAACCGGCTTGCTTTCTTTGTGTCTGACAATGTTGTTGTTGTCTCGTGTTAGCTTAGATCCTGTCTCCATCCACCATCATCAGCTGACCCAAACACACACTGAACAGGGAGAAAAAAAAACCCTTTATTCATCCTGTTATTGTGCTTCCACACACAGCCATGACCCTCCCTGTCTGTCTGGGGCTTCACACGTGGAAACACCCCGCCACAACACAGCGTACTCCATGTTTTTTTCTTTGCCACCCGGCGGATGTCCACACACCCCCTGTCCTATCAAACATGGCCTGGGGCTGGGCTCGTTTGTGTTAACCCCAGTGCCGCTTCCCAAACAAAAGGGAGTTCTAATCAGATTTATGTAGGCTTGGGTCTGTTGTGAAACGTTGCGGTTGAGCATGTGTAGTGTGTGTTGTGTGTTACGCCGCAGGGCCTTTGTGTGCCCACTGGGCAGCAAATCCCCCCAGATCACTCCTCCGAGTGGGCCCTAATCCCACCGGCCCTGTTTATGTCTTTACTGCCCCTTTCAACAGCAGCAGGGTGAGAATGTGGCCCTGGCAGACTGACAGACCAGACCATCAGAGCTCCTCCTCCTCTAATAAACACCAGCAGAACCACACTCTGGACTGTCAGACACTCCCGCCAAAACATTACCCACCAGCCACATCAAACAGCGGCCATTGCCCCCGTTTCATAACCGCGACACTGCCAACACCACTTTTGTCTTGCATCCCAAACTCTGGCTCGCTTCCCTAAAAACTCCCATGTCACTCTGCTGCTAATACAGTCTGCCTCATTTTACATTCACTCTTCCCTCCCTCCCACCCTCACCCTGTCTGTGTGTCTGTAGGCCAATTGGTTGTCTTTGGTCGTCGGCTTGTTTACCCTTTTCAATGAAAGCACTGGGATTCCACACATTGCCTGCCCTGTTAGGAGAGAATGTCCCTGGTTGGCAAGCTGATACTGGTATTTCCATACTACTGGTCACTTTGACGAACCCCACAGTGGTCACAGTTAAAAAAGTTGTCTTTTTTTAATTTGTTTTTTCTTTTTTCCCATTTTAATTCCCAAGCTTTATTCTTGTTTAAGATCACATTTTATGTTGACAATTTTATCCACCAACAAGTCTCTCCATATGTTTGACAAAACTTGTATGGAGTTCAGTTAAATTTAGCCCTTGGAAATAATTTGGATGATGAATCAATTATTGTGTGAATCATTATTTTATGCAAACGTTCAATTCAAGTTATCACTTGTAATTCTGGATAGAGTTATTTTTCAAAATATACTACCTTACCGTAGTTGCATCAGGTATGCCAGCCAGTAAACTATTATATCATACACTGTTTTAATTTGGACCCCCCCCCCCCCCCATGTGACTTCTTATGTGTGTTAAGCCTCCATTTGTAGTAAGGATGGACCATGTTTTTCTAGAACATTGGCCTACCTTATGCAGCAATGTTTTGTAGGAACTTGTATTAATGTATTAATAAATCTCAATTATGAATCTTGATTTTTTTTTTTCACAATTAGTCTAAAGCTCTGGTTGAAATATGTGTCTGGCCTGTAACATCTGTCTATGCAACTCGGGCTAATTTTCATGAAGAAGTCTTGAGGTAAGTGACACAATTAGCTTAACTTTAGCACTATTTAAAACGTGGATGTTGCTGCACACGCTAGAGGAGAATGGTGCGAGAAAAAAAAAAAAAGATGTAGCAGTCTGTCACCCCATCATCCACATCCTCACGGACCCACATGCTCCAAACTCCCCCTTACTCTCTTCTGACTCCCGAGTATAGCGGGGTCTCTGCAGCCTGCATCCAATAAGACACAGGGAGCACATGCGATAGAGGCTGTGTCACCATCATTGCATAATTTAGGTCACACACACACACACACTCACGGGCATCCGCAACACTCAGCCAAGAACAGATCTCTCTTACCGCTTTGTGATGTGTCTCTGTGTCCCAGTCGCGTCCAGTTATCACGACCCACGGCTGCGTTTCTGACCGTATAAATAGGCAGACATCAGTGGGAGGACCTATGCAACTGTCCGGGGTCTTGCATGAGATAATAAGCCAACCTCTTTCTCGTCATCACACACACACACACACGCGCACACACACACGCACGCAAACATACATACATACTTACCTCTATGCTGTTAAATCTGCACAGACCTGGTTTATTCAGGTCGGATCTGCTTGTAAACGTCGCCTGTCGGGTGCTCTATGTCTCGTTGCCAGTGTGTGTATGTGTGTGTGTGTGTGTGTGTATGTGTGTATGTGTGTGTGTTTGAGAGAGAGAGAGAGAGAGAATGGGAGAATGGGAGAGCGGGTCCTGCGTTTGCTTGAGTCGTCACATGCGCATCTCACCGCACCGGCAGGCGTCAGGGAAGAGAGCCGGAAGATCCGAGCATCTCTCAGCATCTCTCACAGCGCCGCCGACTCTATGCTGCCCACTGAATGAGCTCAAAGTAGAAAATCTTTCTAATCATGAAATGCATTTATCCAAATACTCCGGATAAACTCATGTTTTTCCAAGATGTTATCTTGTCATATGGAAACAAATACACACATCTCTATTATAAGTTCATGTTATACGTCCTCTAATATTGATTTTTGTTCTCAGTTGCCCCATGAAGAGAAGCCAGGGGCGGGGCTAGATAAATGACAGTCCAAATAGTTCAAAGTTGATCCACTGGATAACAAAATGTGCTAACCTTCATGGCTGCTTTGTAAAAGAGACATATTGACCTGGTTATGTAGTTAGGGTGCATGTAGTATCCTATAGCACAGGGATGAGTAACTTTGGTCACAGCAAGGGCCACATTCATTTAATTCTCACTGCCAGGGGGCCAAATTGTAGGATACAAAAACGATTCCAATCAATAATGTCTCAAATGTAACTAAACATATACCAGTGATCAAATATTATTATGGACATATTTCTGGTTTTCATGATTTCATGGCAGATTTTGTCATGTTTTCTTCATGTTTCCAATTAATTGATATGTACAAAATTGATCCGAGGGCCCCCTGACCCCCTGCCCCCCCCCCCCCCCCCGTCATTGGAATTACCTGTGCTTTGAATAACATCCACTATTTTATTATTCTGTAAACTAATCTACTTGTTCACTGGTCTCACTCAATGTTAGGGAATAACAGAAGTGGTAGGCTATGTGCTAAATGTAGTTTTTTTTGGTCCTTTAGCCTACTGGAGAAGCCGTTTCCTACCAGCTGTCACTCAGACCTTCTATGTCCCGCCTCTTTGTCTCTTGAGCCAATCAGCTGACATAAACCACCCTGCGATACAAACACATGCTGACTAGAGGTTAGCTCAGTGAACAACGTTAAGAGTGGCAATAAAACGCCGCTAAAGATGGTCCAATTAAGTAGAATCTGCTTTCGGAAGGTAAGACCTGTACTGACTGAAAATCTCATGTAAAGTTATCACACAGTGAACCCTCTATTGACATTGCTCCGGTGACATTAACCGGAAAAGCTAACTGTTAGCTCGTTGTGTGTGACAGGCTTTTCGCTAACTTGCTTACAGTCAAAACATCAACATCATCTTACTAGACTTATGTGATCTAAAGATGTGCCATTTGATACGTCTCTGTCCATCTGTGACTGAAGAGACCTTGCATGTGATCATAACACGTTATGTTGAGTTTCAATGTGTCCACAGCTGCATGTTTAACACATTAAAAACACACAAACTGTGTTTTAAAGGAATGCTTTGATTACACAGAGTCAACCCAAGATGCACTTCTACCAAGTTTTAAATCTTTATTGAAGTCTTTATCGGCAGTCGTGATGCTTGAATAAACCAGGCTGACCTTCAGGAGCTTTGAAGTCGCAGTTTGTCAAACATTGTTATTATAAAAACTGTAAGATAAAGCTAAAATCTCTGATGGAAATAGTTCATACAAGTTTAGTAAGTTTTACTGTAGGTTTTGTGTTTTAACTCAGTAATAGTGTTTCAATTATCATAAAGCCAAATTATGATTGGCTTTGCTGTTAAATATAAAGAACCTCCCTGAACTAAATCGACCCTTTTGTTTAAATCCACCTCCGCCCATCCCTCTCACTTTCAGCTGCCGAGACCCTCACCCACGCATTCATCACCTCCACATTAGACTTTTGCAACAGTCTCCTCTACGGATCACCATCACACTCACTCAAGAAACTTCAATACATTCAGAACTCCGCAGCCCGTCTCCTCGCACACTCCCGCACCAGAGACCACATCACCCCCGTCCTTCATGACCTCCAATGGCTCCCCGTCCCCCCCAGCGTATCAGCTTCAAGTTCCTCATCATCACCTTCAAAGCCCTTCACAACCTGGCTCCCCCCTACCTGTCTCACCTCCTCCACCGACACACTCCCACCCGCACTCTCAGGTCCTGCCCCCCCCCCACACACACACACACACACACACACACACTCACCTTTTCTACATTGCCTACAACCACTAACTCCCCCCCCCCCCTACATTACTTCTTCATTGTACTGTCCTCGTCGTTTTTTTGTTTTGTTTTATGGTTTTATATTTTGTCAAAGTGTATTTGGGTTCCTAGAAAAGCGCTTTAAAAAAACAATATATTATTATTATTATTATTATAAATTAACCAAAACTCTGACTGATGTGATGCAAGATATTCTGGTTTTCAACACAAAATGAACCAAAGTCTAGGCTTTTCATGGAGGGATGAATAAGAGATGCACCCACAGTCTTTTCTTAGTCAGGTTACTCTGATGGACCCCCCGAGTCTGTCAGTAAAGATTATGATGTCATGATGGCACTTGTGAAAAAAATGAAAACGATTATTTCGGGTGCAGTCAGTGAGACTGCTTCTCCTGTTTGTTAAGTCTCGTTTTTGCTGACGATGGTTCTTGAAACTCATGACTGCGATGTCTCTCTCTCTCTTCAATCTGCAGTATGCAAACTTTGTGGATAACCTCCGTCTGTACGTCCATGGAGGCTCTGGCGGAATGGGTTTACCCCGACTTGGTGGACAGGGAGGGAATGGGGGAGATGTTTGGGTGGTGGCTTCAAAGACTACTACCTTGAAGAAGGTCAAGGATAAGTACCCCCAGAAACGATTTGTAGGTGGAACTGGATCTAACAGCAGGTTCGTTAATACAAACTTAAAAGTTGTGCCATGTTATTTGTCCTCCAGAAATGATGATACATTGATGTTTGTTCTTTAAATGTCTGCAAACATGTTGAATAAGGTCGGACCAGTCGGTATGTGTTTGGTGTGATTATTGTTTGTGAATTGTATTTATTGATAGTGTTCGAGCACTGAAAGGAGCGAAGGGGACGGACAAGGAGATCAATGCCCCTGTTGGTATCACCGTCACCACAGACGATGGCAAAATAATTGGTATGTTGAAGAACTTTTCTAATACTGGAGTCCTTCCTCTAACAAATATTATCAACTTTACAAGTCTTTGTAATTAGGACATATATTTATAACTCCTTGCACTGTAATTTTGTGTCACAAAAACTCAACATGGTGGTTTAATTTAAATATAAATACATGTAAGGGATGGATGCATGTGGAGTTGTGTGTTTTTGGGAAGGTACATCAATTTTGGTATTCGAGATAATATAAGAGTTTAATAGGCAACTGATGTACAAAATCAGGTTCTTCACTCATTCCCGCCTCAACCACTGTCCCTCAAAGGTGAACTGAATGCTGATGGTGAACGTCTCGTGGTTGCGAAAGGAGGACGTGGAGGCACCTTTCACTCCGCGTTTGAGCCCAGTAAGGGTCAGGCCAAACACATAAGGCTGGATCTCAAACTTATCGCAGACCTGGGCCTTGTTGGGTGAGAGTAGAAACACACACAGACACTTTCATTCAGCTGCTCTTTATATATTCCTCTTAGTGTCTGATTTTCTCGCGTTGATTCACCATCAGGTTCCCAAACGCAGGGAAGTCGTCTCTCCTGACAGCCATGTCTAACGCCACTCCTCAGATTGCAAACTATGCTTGTGAGTACATCATAATAATACACGCTACACAACAGAACGTGAGGTTAGGTTACTTTTTTTCAGTGACCTTTCTTTTTAAATCTTTTTTATTTCACAGTCACGACTTTGAAGCCTGAGATCGGCAAACTGATGTATAAAGATTACAAGCAGGTAAAGGAATGCGTATTAATGTTTCTATCTATAAATGTCCATCATTTATTAGGGTTTTTTGTAAATCACCTTCCTATTGAGTGAGTTTTGTTCTCATCATTTTTTATCTCTGGTAGATTTCTGTTGCTGATCTTCCTGGCCTGATTGAAGGAGCTCATATAAACAAAGGCATGGGCCACAAGTTCCTAAAACACGTGGAGAGGACTAAGCAGCTTCTCTTTGTGGTAGGTTTTCAAGAATTTGAATGTGGACAACATAAGCTGCTGAAAAGTGCTGCTGAAGATAATGGAGTTTAATTTTGTCAAACTTTGTGTGGCTGCAGGTTGATGTTTCTGGTTTCCAGCTGGCGAGTAAAACACCGTTTAGGTCGGCCTTTGAAGCCGTTCAACTTCTCACCAAGGTCACTGAAAATATGAAACTCTTGTTAAATACATACACGGTTATAATAAATACATATTTTTAGTTGTGTCTAAAGGGTCAGCATAATATTCTTACCATTCTTTTATGGACTTGACTCCTTACACATTTTTCATTTTCCATCTTGTTCTTCTTTCCTCCTCCTCCTCCTCCCACTCTCCTGTCCGTGTAAAGGAGTTGGAGTTGTTCAAAGAGGAGCTTGTATTGAAGCCTGCTTTACTGGTGGTGAATAAGATGGACCTGCCTGACGCTGAAGACAAACTAGTAGAGCTGAGGGAGCAGCTGAAGAACCCAGAAGGTATATTTGCTGGATGTATTCTTTTATACATTTTAAACTCTTTTTCATTTATTATATAAAATAAATGTTTTATATGTAGATTTCTCTTTTGCATGTAAGTACGTCTTTAGTGTGATGACCATGAGAGCTCAATTACTGGAACTTGAGATAACAAATACCTTTTAGACGATGCAAACAAATTAAGTAAACATCTTGACCGACTGAAAACTCACATGCTGCATGTAGAAAAAAAAATACTGCATAATAAGAAAGCAAAAATACCTGTACAGCAAATACAGAATTAAGAGGCCAGTCGTCCCAATAGAAAAAGACCTCACATTTCAATTCATTATATTGTTAAATACTCTGTTCAAAACATTATGTGACTGTTAAAATGGTTCCTTAGCAAAAAAACATTTTGTGACATGCAGTGCAAAAGTCCCTTGGCTGCTAATGTGATAAATCATTCGTTGTGACTACACATCAAATAGCTAACGTAACAGAATGGAGGGATAAGAAATGTAAACTGTTCCTCATTGCCCTACTGAGTAAAACAAGGGTTAGTAGACATTAGGAAAAAACTGAAAACATTACAGAAGTAATCCTGCAGGTTGACTGATCAGAGCCGAAGAACAAAGAATTACATTTATTTGTGTCGGTGGCATCAATCGATCTTTATTTGTATGGCGCCAACTCCTTATCTGTATCTCAAGACGCTTTACAAAAGAGCAGTTAAAAGACCTCACTCTTTGTTTTATTAACAAAACAAATTTCTAGGCTTCCACGTTGTGATATTCTTCACATTAATTCTGTTGTTTTTTTTTCCTCCTGCAGAGTTTTCTGATCTGTTACCTGACGACATGAAACCAAAGAACTATCTGAGTTTCAGACATGTGGTTCCTGTCTCAGCCCTCACTGGGTTTGGTATCGAACATTTGAAGAGTTGCATCAGAGACTCACTTGATGAAGCTGCAGAAACGGATTCTAAAGCCATCCATCAAGAAAGACTGAAGGCGCTGATGTCCAACTCACACAAGCTTTTGTGAAAATCACGGACAACTTGCTACGACTTCCTGTGGGACCTGCAGTGTAAGAGTGACGGATGGGTCTTATTCTGTGTGCCATAAAAATGACTGATAGGTTGGACTGAAATGGCGAATAAACTCAGGTGAAACACACAACTGTGCCATGCAGACCTGTTAGCAGCGGCAACAAAGGGACTTTTTTGTAACTGACTGTCATAGCCTCAACATCAAATGTTATGAGTCTTCCTTAAAAAAATGTTTTATTGACTCAAAATAAGAATGTTTGTATCTGCAGAGACCTTCTGCCTGTATTTACGTCCTCATTCAGTGTGCAGGACATTTCACGACAAACAACGGTGGGCACTGGGTGTGTAGCCCCCAGCATATGACCACATGCAGGAAGTGAGGAGGGGACTGTCAAAACAAAGCAACCAGATGTCAAATCATTAGAACAGATGAAAAAGGAGCGTGTGTCACTGAGCCGGGGAGGAGGGCCAAACTTTGAATGTTGTTTTAAAAAAAACTACAACCTGAAAAACCTGCTCATTCTGAATATGCTACTTTGTAGAACTGATTGTAATCTTCTTAGGCTAACACGGTTAGATATCACTGAGTGGCTGATGGTGGAAACACTGGACTTTAAAATGACATGAACAAAGACACCATATGCATATTAAGATCTGGCTAAAGTCTGTAACACTAAATGAAAACAATGATGTCTCAGTGTGTGTTGCTCATAAACCATATTCAAATACACATGAATAAGGAGAGTCAGTTTTACATCAAACCTGCTTTGTTTCAGTTTTCTATCCATTAAAATCTGAAAAGTAAATTTTAGAAATGTCAGCATAGACGGAAGTGTTGATGAAAGTTTTATTTTATATTAAATATATTACAATACTGAATGAATAAGAAAAAGAAAAATAATGGCATTGATTTTTGCATCACTTGTCTGTACAGCTTACAGGCAAAATAACACTTTAAGAATTAAAGAAAAAAAAAAAAAAAGGAAAGCAACTGCAGTATTCAGTTCTGATCTCACACACGTAGGGTTGTCGTAGTTCCTGCAGCAGAGGGCTGATGTGTCCAGCAGCAGAATGGGATCGTATGGGTGAGACTGGGTGGTTGGTGTTCTCCAGTACACGAATACATTCAAGTCTCTGGCCAGACAGAGACAGAAGGCTCATCTGCGGGGATATTTTACCAGATTTTTCCTCTGCTAGGACCTTTTTGGTCCAACCGCGTGCAGGCAGAAAGAGCAGATATGTTTGTTTGACAGTTGTACAATAAAAGATATCAACTGCAGCCTGCGTCCCATCCTCGCCCTATCATACTGTGCAGTGTCTGTGACAGCGGGACGACTGTCTCTCTGTAGCACAGTACATGATGTTAAAAATATAACCAAGGACTCTGAGATACTGCTCCCTACCCCCTTGGACAGCCCAGGAAACATGACTGGGCCACTAAACATTGACAATACTTACAGAAGACCAGAGCAACAAAAAAAAAAAAAAGACAGCTCTAGTAGAAGGCAAATTATGAGCCCGTAGAGATCTCATTTACATCATTATGTGTCCAAGCTTTATATGATACAGATTAGCACATGCCAGAGGAACAACCCGACTATATGCCTGTTGACAAATGTGTTTCAAAACAAGTCTCAACATGTCTCCATTCAAACTCATTAACACGCATAATTACAATAATGCACTTAATTACTGTTTGAGTCATTGCTGTACATAATGCTGAGAAAAAAGTGGAAGTTACAAAGGTAATTAATAAAAAAAATACTTGTAGCAATATTTATCCAATATTGTGGAGATCATATAACCTATACAGTCCTAATGTATACATGGATTACAAATGAAAAAGTGCCCACACTGGGAAACAAAACGTAACAATACAGTAGTAGGGTGACAAACAGAAGGCCTTAAGACAACAGCGTTAAAACTGTACAAAGAGCTTGTTTCTTGGGAGTGATATAAGACTCGTTCTAATGAATCGACCTTAAATAGAGACACAGGCTCAACGCTCAAATCTTCCTGATCATTTTAAGCCATGTGAGCTTCTGCCTTTGGTGGCCAACAGTGCCCAACCTACCTGAAGAAATAACTTAATTTATTGTCAAACTGTCATGCCGTTCAAACAGCAAGCACTGTACAGCATAGTTAATCATTTACAAGGCTAAATATCTCAATCATTACAGCTAAATCCAAAATGCACATTGTTTGATCACTGTTTCCAGATTCTTGCAGAGTTTGACCAATAACCACATTCAGTTACTGAGTTTTGATCTCATTAATCTGAGGGACTCAAACGTCCAAACTCTATCAGGGGGACTTAAATAAATCTTAATAATCAATGAGGAAACTTCCAAAAACCACATGTGAGAAGTGGCACATCTATAACTACAGCAAACACACCTCCGTCCACTCAGGAATGGCACATAACACTATTCATATTTCCCTAAATAATACTCATCAACAGCTGTTCAGCAACACTTTCCATGTGCCATCAATATCTCTACCAATACTTCTTCAGTCAGTTCTGAATGTCTGTGTATTTCTCCCAGAGGTGGATGAAACCTAGATTAGAAAGAAAAAAAAAAACACACTTTTACATTCTGCTGTGGATGGAGGGAGCTATATAGGTCACAGTCACACAAGAAGAAGCCAGAGGGGAGGAAAAATGAAGACGAAAAAATGGAAATACGTGTGGGATCTCTACACCTATCTACAGAAATCTGCTTCTGTCTACAACACAGTACGACAGGAAGAAGAGAGAAGGGACTCCATCCTTAACCTCCTTTAAAATGAAAGGAAAAACATACTCTGTGTGTTTTTTTACTGTACATATTTACACACGGTCAAACGAGTGGGACAGGTTGGGTTCATGTAATGGGTTATGGGTTATAAGTGGTGATACACCTGGGGTTTCCTATAGTGGAGAGAAAGCGTCTAAGCCTACAGAAACTATAAAAAATCACTGTTCCCTTGCATGCTTTCCTTTCAGATCAGACAACAGTTCTTCTCGTCTTTTCAGTAGGAGGTTGCTGATATACAGGGTTGTCTCATGCATACAGTGTCGGAGTTTCTACAGTGTTTCACGTGCAACAAAATAATCCAAAAAATCCAGCGATGCAATGTGATACGATAACCTGATCTGGCTTCATGGTTCCTTTTTTTTTTAAAAGCTCCAAAAAAAACTCAGAGAGGGGGAACAGTAGTGTTGAAGTGAGGAGGATGATGAGAGCCGAGTTCAGAAGGATGTGAAGAGGTTTGGGAAAGGAGGGGGGGGTTCCGAGGGGTGGGGGTTTGCAGTCCCGTAGGTGAGGCCTGAGCAGACAGGAACAGCCCAGTCTGAGCTCCAGCTGGTCCGGAGTGGATATGGTGATTTCTCCCCCGTCACTCCGCTTCCTCTTTTAGAGATCCACTGAATGACGCCAAAACATCCTGGGAGTTGCTCGTACGCACTTACACACACCTTTGCCTATTTCCACTCCAGTTGGGGGTCTCTATCTTTCTCTTTATTCGCTTAGAGTCAATTTTGTTTCATTTGTGTGTTTTTTATTCACAGAAAAGGAGACACAAGAGTAGTTCCTTAAGGCCTTTTGCAAAGTGGGTAACAAGGCTGTTATATTGAAGTCTCCCACAGCTGAAGAGACAAGCATGGGATACAGGGGAGAGAGAAAAATAGAAGAAAGATTAGTAACATTTGCACGCTGTCATTTCACTTTCATACCCTTAAACTTTCTCACTGTGTGCACAATAAAACTCGACTTGAGAAGAAACATTCATTATTGGGGCTGTTAAAGCGGAAGAGTAAAGTCTGAACAGTTTACTTACATAATACTATAAACTGCATATTGTAAGAGGTTTTTTATGGTCAATTTAGTGAAAAATAAACACATTTAGTCTGGTCTAGAAAAACAGTCAGCAATGAGCTGACAGATCCAGGTTTGGATTTATTCATATCCTTTAGTACCATATATCCTTTTCTAAGCTTGTTCTAGTCTATTATGAGGAGGTTTAGTGTCCATCATAGAGGAAAGTATAGTGGACTAGGGTCAATATTCTGAGGAAAAAAAATCCCCAAATATTTTTGAGCAAAAAACTCAGAAATTTGTTCGACAAAAATAGAAATTCTATGAAACTGAAGTCATAATTTCACTTGACTAGCAAGACTGGGTCAACCTCATCCCACGACAGACGCCCCTGTTTGCATGTGTCCCTGATCAATACTTGCCCTGGCGCTCTGCCTGTTGCCTTTCCTCTGGTCGTCTGGGAGGGGGGGCATAGGGTACGGGTACCTCCTGCTGGATGCGATAGATCCTGTAGAGGAAGTTGGGGACTTAGCAGGGGATAGCGTCCTGAGGAAGAGAGGAAGGAAGATCATTAACAAACTGCCTCTCCTGTTCTGGTTGGTTGAGGAGGATGTTGGCCAAAGATACAGATGGATTAACAAGGTGTCATCAGTAAGTCGAGCTGTTTTTAGATCCGTGACTTTGGGCAACATCATCCTTGAATTGCTCTAATTATTTCACCTTCCTACAGAGAGAGGTTGCTCTTAACAGCTCTTATGTATCTTCATTAAAGAAAAGATGCTGGAGGATTATGTTATACTTATAAAATAATATCCATATCTCAGCTTTTAGGGGCAACCTCTGTACACAGGAGTACACAGTTCCCAGCCGTGGAGTGGACTTGTCATAGTCTCCTGCAACTGACACACTTCACCCTGCTGCTGCATTGCCTTTTTCATCATCTGCGCTGGCACAGAAAAAATGACCAGAAATTCACCTTTAGCCACTATTAAAACAACTATACAGCTAAAGGTAACTTCTGCTGCCAGCTGAGCTGCTGTGTCGTCATTAAAAGTTGAATCACTTGTGTGTTTAAATGAGGAATGCTGGGAGCAGTGAGTCTGATGAGGTGACTGTGACGGCAGACCAGACCGGACCTGGGTGAGAACAACAGAATGAGAGAATCAGAGGGAGAGGACCTATCCAGTGGAACAGCCACTGAAAAGCCTGTCACATGTACAGCAGGTTGTTTACACCACTGCTGTGTGATCAGCAGCGGTCAAAGTAGTGGAGAGAGTCAGGAGGCAGCTGATTCAGGAGTTTGCTTTCTCACAGTGAATTTACATGTCAATGTTTACTTCCACTTTTTAAAAACTTCATTAAAATATTGATATGAAATGTTCTACATGAAATCATTCTCTCCAGAGGAGGAAGCCTACTGATTTTGGTTATCGCCTGACTTTTCCTCTTATGTTGACATACAGTCTAAATTTGCGGTAAATGTGAGAAGATTAGATGAGTTGTCACGACATGTGATACCATCATATAAGCCCATTTAAAGGTCACATTATACTCCTTTTCAACGAGTTTAAATAAGTCTCAGAGGTCCCCAAAACAAGTCTGTTGTTAAAAATCCACTCTGATCCTGTATTTTATCATGACCTATAAACCCCTCTATTTCAGTCACAGCAGGCTGTTTCCGCATCTATGGCTTAAAATGCAAATGAGCTGTGCCTGAACACGCCCCTCTGGAAGGGGGTGTGGTTTGGGCTCTCTAGCTCCATGCCCAATTGTTTATGTTGATTTGCAGCTCATATTGAGGTCATCAAACTCCCCACTGGAGCGTTAAGTAGGACTTTTGCAGGTGTAAGTGACGGAAATAATCCTTAAGTCAGTTTTCTATAATTGTTTAGTTTTGAGGTAAGCTGTGATGATGTCATCCTCTACATCTCTCCACTCTTTTGGATTGTTTTTGTCCTGCAGAGTAGTAACAGGGGAAGGGGGAGAAAAGTGCTCTTGGATACAGTGAAGGTCTATAGATCACAGTGCTGAATGTTTATGTCATTGTTGTGATGTTTCACTTGTAGAGGTGAAGAAAGAAAAAGTCGCTGAGTTGACATGAGACCATAAACTTCCTTGTTGTTGTCAAGGAAACCTTGTGGCTCGAGTTTATCTATAGACCTTGAAAATGAGCAGAGTGGTGGCCTGCAGTTTGTCACAGCAGCACAGTGATGATATCTGCTCTGAAATGTTTGGCAGTGACATCACAGTGATGCAAAGACATGTGAGGTCAGTAGGCATGAGGTTGAGTTGACACACAGACACAACACACATCATGCTGAGAAAACAACAGACTGGGGGAGGTGGAGTAGCAAAGGAGGGGATAAGGAGAAATAAGAAATAACTCTATTATGATTCTTAAAGTGACTCAGGCAGTAAGAGCCATCAGGTCTTTATTTGCTTTAAGATACAGAAGAATGATTTGCGGAAAATAAAAGTCTGCAAAGTAAAAGACAAAATATGACACAATGTAATGTGGAAATATGAAACTTTGTTTTATCTTTTAATTTAATGCTCAGCAGCCAACCCCTTCTCGTCCCATCATGCCAGTTGTGGATGATATGTCCTCTGAGGTATTACTTTTAAACGTTAACATAAAAGTACAGGACTGGAGCTAAGTGTTACTTTCCTTGACCAAGCCACAAATCAAACCAAAAGTGAGGGTTTTAAAGACAAGCGTGTAGGGTACAGGACATGGTCTGAGATAATACCTAAGGTAAGGTCCTTGAGTGTTTTTATTCACATCTTCTACCCATTTAGTTACATCATAAAACTCTGTTTTGGAGCGAGGGGTTAAATACCTGTGGGAGGGGGAGGGGGGTGATGGACACAACACAAGGAGGGAGAGAAGAGAGAAAAGGAAGGAAGAAGGAAAAGAAAGTGAAAAGGACACACAAATCTCCAGAAAAAAGCCGGTGTGGGAGGGGGAAGAGAGGAAGAGGAGATATTTTAGGAAAGCAGAGCAGAGCAAAGATATCCTGAACACACTCCAAGATGCAATCGAGAAAATGGTGAGAAGATGGCAGACAGACCTGTGTGTGGTTTCAGATGGACACGGCACCATGGAAATCACAAACAACTGTGTCGTGTGTTTCAGGCTCAGTTGCATATTGGCTACATGTCACATCATTCCAAGCAGTTAGCGTCTCGCTGCTCAGTCAGTCCCATGCCAGCAGTGAGAATATGTGCACTGCACACTCTTTCATATGCCAAGACTTTCAAACCCACAAACAAACAAACCAACAGAGCAGGCCGATGCAAACTGCTCATTTACAGTCAGCAGGCATAAATGCAAATATTTCATTGGTTCACAGACAAAGTCGTCGAAGTCTAGAGCTGAGAGTTCACACTGCAAGTGACAATGAGATCGCTCTATATTAACTCTCTCTATCTCAGGTACTGAATTTGAGAAATTATACATTTTTTAAATATATTTTTACAGCCATGATACATCTTTGGAGATTTTAGATCTAATAAAAAGACAAATCCAACTTTGAATCGTCCCTATTATTAAGTAACATTTGCCCTTGTTATCTTCCTTGTGATTAACGTTTTAAATATACAGACTGGATGTAAGAAGTGGGATTAGACTGTGGCTCTACAAGCTGAAGCCAATGAGACATAGTCATGAGTCATAGATTCTTTCTAATGGCCAACAGGGGGCAAGAATAGGTCTCATTTTATGAGTGACTTAGTAAAGCCAATCAGTTGCTAATCAGTTTATACATTCATTCTTTGATTTGAAGACCTCTTAGATAAATCACAATGTTCCTTATTTTAGTTATGGTCACATTGAAAGTAAAACAGGAGATAAAGCAGGGTAGGATTTAGCCTGTCAGTCTAAGCATTTAAAAATATGGTCATTTAACTTTGGATCCCAAGATGACTTGCTACAAAACTAGAGTGAACAGCTATTTGTATGATTTTTACATTTGACATTTTTAAACCCTGACATTTTTAAAGCCTGATACTAAGAGCATGATGATATAAGATATTTTTTGTGTCTCTTCATTGTATTTGTTGACATTGAACTTATAAAGAATATAGACTAAGGCCAACATTATGAACTGATACTGTTTTTCTCTCGAGCTTCTCCTTTCTGCATATGCCACCTGCAATGTTCATTCATCTCTCAACATGAGCCTTTTGCCATTCTTAACTTACTCTGTGGAGTTGGAGCGAGCACGAAACTTCTTCCCTTTCAGTTTCTTACGATTACCGCTCAGATTTCCTGGAGAGAGAGAAAAAAAAACACAAACATGTATTTCAGAGTTTTCTACAGTCTTGAAAGTTTGGGAAAATGTTTGACTTTATCAACTTGTGTTTTCAATTTATTTAAGGTGGTAGAAATTGGTTGAAAATCTTTTTTGTGTTTCATCTTCACATCACTGATGTAAATCAAAAATCTCAAATGTTTAAAAGTGAGGAGGATTCTTGTCCCATGGTGCCTCACACCAGACACAAAGCAGAATGAGACTGACCCACATGGGGGCCTTGATGTTTTTATGACGAATATCAAAACTCTTCATGGAAACTTGATTTTACATAATTAAGAAACATTTTTACTGTATTTTTTTACTTTGTACTGTTTTAAAATTTTTACAGATGAGATACTAGCTGGTGGCAAAGTCTACAAGCAAATATAATAGACATGAGACTCAATTCACATCTTGTCCTGGCTTTGACAAAGGCTCTGTGCCCTGATGTGTCATGAGGTGTTGTTTTGGGGAACAAACACATAACAGCCATTGTTTTTGAAGAACCTCACACGGTGTCAATGACGAGGAAGTACAAGTGTTTCCTCTTTTCTATGAGTGGTGTGGATTTGAACGTTACCTTGCCATGAGTTGCTCCTTGGTCGCCCATTTTCACAGATGTCAGAGATGTGTTTGGCATCTGGGATTCTCTCACTCCATGAGTGGGATAGACCATTAGATCTACAAACACGCATGCACACACAAACACACACATTCAGAGCGGGCAGAATATTAAAAGTACATCATCATCCGGTCAGTTTGCAAAATGATTTCCTGCTCCTTCTGCGCAGGAGGAGACGAGAAAGAGCAGTGATAAAGATGGATGAAAATAGGAAAACACCTTGCTGAAGATGGTAACAATATGAGCCATGAAAAAGTGACATGACAGCTGAGTGACATGATTGCATGGAGAATGTAGCAGTGCTCAATTCTGCAGACAAACAGAATATTTATCATTTTTAACCATTTTGGTTTTATTCCAAAATGTTCACAGAAAGAGTTGCAACATGGAAGCCTTGAAAGCAACACAAGCATGATAGAGCTCAACATACCAGAGAGACAGAGACACACACACACACACACACACACACACACACACACACACACACACACACACACACACACACACACACACACACACACACACACACACACACACACACACACACACACACACACACACACACACACACACACACACACACACACAGAGCGAATGAATGAGTGATGATGAGATGGCACACCTGAAGCCAAACAGTGAGATGTTCTGAGAAATGGATGGGATGGAGGGAGTGAAGGACAGGGTGCAAATCTGCAGGTGCGACAGGCAGGCTGACCTCTTCTTGGAGCTGCAGCCGGAGTTTGTGCTGACCCCCGGAGGCATGTCGCTGTAAAAGGAATCTGCGTCCCCAGGCTTTGTGACATAGTCACCTGGGGGCATTTGTCTGGAAAAACAGAAGAAAGCGTTAAGATTGGAAATGCCTTTCTGTCTTTTGTTAGGATATTTTTCTCTCTCATTAAAATTTTCCAGATGTGTACAGAAATGTGTTTTTTTACAGTAAGAAATTTCAGTGATAAATATGGTCCGTTTTTACTCTGCTACAATATGTAAAGGTTACACTGTTTATGTAAAATACCAGTTTAATCAGCCTCTGAAACATTATCATTACACTCAACTCCCCCACTTTATAATCTTATTAATGTTATACTAATGATATCAATGATGTATTTTTTACACAGCACTCTCAATTGGCCAGTTTGCATCGTACACTTGAAAAAAATGAATAAAACATTTTTGTACTAGTCCCTTTAATTAAATTGTACTAGATTAAAATGACTCTGTTACTGTTGAGCAGTACTTTTTGTACTGGTGGTTATGCAGAAAAACGTCAATATTGTCTGACTAGAAATGTCGATTTTTTATGTGGGCTAATTTAAGAAAAATTGGTTTGTTACAATTCACTTATTTTGAAAGTTAACTCAGACTTATGCATCCATAAAAACACTGTGACAAAAACTGTTTAATAAAAAAGTCATAGCAAAGATTGTAATTAATTTATGTCAAAAATAAAACAAATTGTAAATATAGTTGAAGGGAGCAAACCTGCAGAATCTTCTGTGAACCTCAGATTCAACGTAGCATCTCTGCCTGTAGCTCCTGTCAAGATAAAGACTATTAAAGTTTTCAAGTGTATTATATGAGATAAAGCAGTGATTATGAGATGTATTAACATGTTTGTGGGATTGTTCCCTGATATGTGAATAGATAGTGACTAAACAGATCTTTATTTAACTGTACATCTTACAGACTATAACTGTAAGGTCTCAAATGATTAAGGCCAGTGATTCACAACAATATAAAAAAATAAATAAACTCTGAATGAACATTATTCTGTGACAGAAAATATGCTTTTCCCTTATCCCGATAAACATCTCCTGAGTCCTGAGTTTCTAAATTTCTAAATTCTTAATTCCTAAAACATCCCACTTGCAGGCTGAGACAACACTCACTTGTAACACCAGGCTGTGGCGGCCATAATGAGGGCGAGGAAGAGAAACGAGCCTACGATGGCCCCGATGATGATGTTGGTACTGGTGATACCTGAGACAGAGAAGGAGAGGGAGAGTGGGGAGCCGGTGTGTGTTAAATGGGTGTTTGCCTCTTTCTTCCTGAATCATGTGGACACAGGGGGATACACAAACCACAAAACACTGCAGCAGGACACAAAACACAGTACATTAAGCAGGAGAAGTGTAAAAGGAGAAGAAGAGGAACAAAACTGGGAGATCCACCTGACACCCATCAGTTTAACACTGCTGGTTGCTAACATGTGTTTCAGGTTCTCACTCAGATTAAAACTTAAAACTGCTTGATTTTTAAACTCAGTAACTGTCACAAACAATCAACCGAGGTGAGCTGAAATCGGGGATGAGAGAGGAAGAAGAGAAGGAAAATGACAGGATCAAAGACAAGACGAACACAATGCAAAGGAACTCAAATCTGACCTCAAGTCACTCCGTCAAAGACATCAGCCTGTCGACAAAGAATGAGTGTGAAAATAATGACAAACAAAAAGAATGGCATGCATGGTTCAGTGAATACAAATGCAGCTGATTTTAATGTGCAGACATGAAACCAACACGGAGAAATGAAATAAAGAAAACCGCAACACATATAAGCCTTCAATATTCAACAAAACATTTGTGAAGGGGATGAAGGGGAAGGATTATAACCGAAGAACTGAGAGATGAAGTGGGAGGTGGGATGAGTTTTGAGTAAGAGGGATGGAAAGCAGAGAAAAAAAAAGAAAGAAGAATGATGAGAGGAGGTGCAGGGATTATGAGATGAAGAGAGGTTTGTGTGAGGAAAACAAAGAGTGAGAGCGTCTCTACCTGAGACTGAGGCTGTCGGCCCCACCACAAGATAACTAAGAGGAGATGTGGAGTTACAGTCCTCTCCTGCCCAGCCCAGGTAACACACACACTTCAGATCACTGCTGCACACCTACAGCATTAGAAACAGAGAACAAATGATTATATTATATATATTATATATATAAAATGTGTGTGTAGGTGTGTTTACTGCATGTGTGTACCCCGTGTCCAGAGCAGATGATCTTGTCAGTGGTCCCGGGGCAGGTGCTGAAGTTAAACTGTTGTATGGGGAGACATTTGTGGTTGAAACAGATGCGGTCCGTCCCGCAGGCCGTACCGTCCTCGACGTATCCCAGATCAGTGTCTTCATCGATCAGCACATGAGCCCCACTGAACAACACACACACCTGAGTCACTCACACAGAACTTAACATGAGGCAGACTGTATTGCACGTACATAAAACGGAACATTAACGATTCTGTAGAGTAGCTATGAGCTTCTGCATGTCTTGTGTTCTTGTGTTTTTCCTGCTCAATGGCAGAGAAAATAAATCCTTTCATACACAAGACATTTTAACCGATTTCTTGTCACAACCCGGGAAAAGAAATACTAAAGTGAAAACTAAACAGTATTTCAGGAAATGTTCTTCTGCAGTGACGCGTACCTGCAGTCAAGAGACGCGCTGTAACGGGCTACTGAGAAAGAGGTGAGGCCTCCCTGCAGCTCTCCCAGACGTGGGGAAGGTGAGATGTTGGAGCACAGCAAGTAGCCACAGTGAACGTCCCTGAAATACAGAAATGCAAACAAGGCGATCACAAGGAGTCAAATAAGGTGATGTACGATTTATCTTGGGTTTGGTGGCAGGAAGGACCGACTCACTGTTTGTTACACTGGATCCAGGTGTCCTTGTCCTTCCCACAGTTGCCTTTCTCTGTGCCTTCAATGTTTAACTTCTCGTAACAGAACTTGTCAGCCGCAGTCGCCTCTGAGGGAGAGCCACAAAGAACGAGAATGAACAGTCATCTGGAAAGTTTCTGAAGTTTCCATAGAAAGTGCATAGTCTAGAAAGAATGACTATAATCAAAATGTATGTGGTATATTTAAGCTTTCAATTAACACATGGTATGTTTATCATTCTTACTCTCTCCCCAGATGTACTTGCACTGCCTGTCTTTTGTTTTGCACCTTCCGTTGAAGCAGCGACCCTGTAAAAAGAAATATAGCACATTAATAAAGCTTCCCTTTTTAAATTGCAAAGTACAACAGGATCTAATACTTATTATCTATACACCTCACCTGGTCCTTTTCACACGTGTAGCCATCCATCTTGTGCACATTTTGTGGACACTGCATAATAAAAAAAAAGGTTAAAAGATTTTTTTTTTTTAAGGAAACCATAGAGATACAGGGGTCTATTGTGTGAGCCTGTAGTTGAAGGAAAAAGTATTAGAGAAGCTCGGTCTCACCTGGCTGGAGTTGCCTGTGCAGTTTTCAGGGATGTCACAGTCGTTAACTGCATCTCTGCACACAACTCCCATGAACTCCATCTGTGACGGCAAGCAATAAAGACCAAAAGGACTCTCAGTGCACTTAACTCAGGGTTTGTGTCAGTTTGACGCCAAGCAACAAGCACCCTCTCTCGTCTTTCTTGACTCCCTAACTACTATGAGTCCATCAAGGACAGTTATGTGTACCTTTCAAATAAGGTGTAAAAAGGATTTTATAACTATTTCAGTAATAGTCTGTTGAACACGACATGATCAAAGAGGACTATTAAGTTTAATATGCTAAAAGTTGTTGGTTTTTTCCACTTATTCCATTTGGTCTCAGAATTCTTTGAAAGCCGTTTCTAACCAGAGGAGTGTCAGATAAAAAAGTAAATCCAAGAGGTAATGGCCACTAGACAACAACAAAAAGTCTTCCCCCTTTTCATCTTGGTTGCGTGGACAGCTAATGCCTCTCATATTCCCATCATGCATCTTTCGGAGAAGATGAAAGGTGTAGGTGTGTATTTTCTTTACCTGACAGTTGTTGCAGCAGAGTCCATCGCTGCACTTGGAGCCTTGTGTCAGGGTGCACTTGTTGCAGCAGGCCTCGCCCTCTCTGGCACACTCCTAAAAGACAAAAAGAACTGCTCTTAGTGGTCTGCTTTTGACTACATAAAGGTGTTTCAGTCTTTCTGAGTTCAAGCCATGTAGGATCTCTCTGGAGAATTTCTATGACCACGCTCTAACTCTTTATGCAGCCAGGCCTTGATTTCTCCAATGAAATCACGACATTACTTTAAATCAACTCTTATTAGGCACAGTCTGGCACAGCAGGTGGTTTTGTTGTCGGCACATCACTTTGACCTTGCGTGATTTTCGAGTTTCCCCTTTAGGATTCTACATTACATCCATATTAGCATCCATCCACTCTCTCATACAGGAGGACTGAAACTCACCACTGGGCTGCCACAGTCACACTCCTCTCCGGGCTCCACAAAGCCATTTCCACACACCGGAGGGTCCAATAGCTGAGGAGGACAGGACCAGGATTAACAATTCAACTATTCAGGAGACACGCTTGTCATAATGTGTGTGTATATTTGTGTGTGACAGTGACAAACCTTCAGGGGCTTGTTGAAAAGACAGGCTCCTCCACCACTGTTTAGAAAGTTGTAGTACTCCTCCACATGGCAGTCGGAGAACTTCTTTGGCAGGTAGAATCTGTTCCAACACAAACGCAGCATATAATACAGTGAAAACAGTACAAACTGCATTCAAAGGAAACAATTGGGGGGGGGCAGGGGGCTTCCTCCCTTAAAACACATTACAGACCAAAAAAAGGTAGTGTTGAACACAAATGACATTGCACACATCGATAACAAGAATCAATTTCAGATCTACAGACAATGTATAGCAGGTCTTATCTTGTTTAAAGTCTGAATATATCAGGTTTTACCACAGGTTAACATACTTACAGTTTAGAGGAGATCCTCACTATAATCAGGAGGTAAATATACAGTATAGCTAAGAGTGAGAGGGTCATGTGAAGACAAATAGGATGTTAATGAATTTTAAGATGCACTTATGAAATGGTCTTGAAAATGACCTTGTATATTTTGGATGATTCATTTATGGACAGTTATTGCATTATTGTGTGATAAATAAACAAGCAGGATACTCAGTTATCATCAACTGTTGGTTGCGTAGTCTGATTAATTGGATTCACTTCCAGTGAAACACAGCTGGATTGTGCATTTATTCGGAGCTAATCAGCATCCAAAGTATTTATGCAAATCTCTCAATCAGATGTCAGGAGTTCATTGTTATGCTCATAATGACATCGGCCCAAACCTGAGCAGCACTTAGATGTTATTATCTCTGTGCTTAGTTCTGATTATGCAGCTGGCACATGTTGAACTGGAGGGCCTCTGGTTGCGCTGCTCATCAGGAGACAATGCAATAACAGAGCCGGAGAGAGTCAAGGGCTGAGAGAGGTCGTCATAATTTGATATGAAATGTGACTAAACGAAGCCTCCTACAGCAATAATGGTTGTATGAAGAGCCAGTAATGATGACGCTTAGATGATGGATGAAGTACATTGCAATATTTTTGGTATATTTTTTAAACTTATCAGGTTATAGGCTATCACTTTTGACTTGCATCAGAAATGTCTTTGAATTGTGTTAAAATATTTGAGTGATAATCACCTTTTAAACAGAAATAGGCTCAAAATAATTTGCATTAAGTGCATCTGTGTTAATGTGGGCTTATAGAAATTATTCAGGCACGATAAAGACCTTTCATTTCACAGCACAAAGGAGGAACATTCGATTTACATATGTATTCCAAAGATTTTTGCAGATTTGTGTGTTAAAGTCTGTGAAGCACATCATGTACCGTATCCAATAAAAGGTTACCTATCATCTCCAGTAATTTCCTTGTCTCCTCTTTTGTTTATTTACAGTTATCATGTCACCCCCTTGTGGTAGTCAAGAGGCATTGCAGTCTCTGAACCACAATGCTTCAAATGTCTCTGCCTTTATGTGTTTTCTGTTTTCTTTTGACACAATATTGGGCAGACTATATGAATACATTTTATCAGAAAAATATATTCTTTCCAAGCTACACTGGTTATAAGTCATATTTTTTCCTGTTTTTATTTTCCTTACAAAATCCATCCATTCATTCATGGGAAGAAAACTACAAAGCCCCTGAAGTCACCCAAAATGTAAAAGAAATCTAGCGCGCACAAGTTTTTTTTTACTTCAAAAGTTTAAAAAACCCCAACAATTTAGCTTATATGTGAAACAGTTCTAAATCTTCAATGGACCAAAACGCAAACAAAAACATTGGTTTGTGCATTTTTAGTCTCTAAGGGCCAACTGCCATATAAATAGTAGTTTTAGTTCAGATTAAAGAGGAATAAGAGCAATAAGCTGTGACACATTGCGTAGGGATAAAATCAACTCTAACACACACACACACACACACACACACACACACACACACACACACACACACACACACACACACACACACACACACACACACACACACACACACACACACAGTAGCCTAGCCCTGTGAAAATGTAAGAATAGTTATTAGACGGTTAGGTTGAACAGACATGCAGTAGATGAGGGATCAAAATAAATATTGGTCAATGGACATGAGTGAGGTTTTCTCATTGAATACAAGTGTCTGAAATACCATTGACTTTATTTTAAAGAGTACAGATCAGGACCAGGTCTGTTCACAGGTGAGGGGCTATGTCACATGACCACCTGAAATTATGGCAAATTTGTGATTGGGCTTCAAAGGGAGCAGGAGCTAAATCTGGACACGGAGTGTTAGAGGAGGTTAGACTTGTTAAAGGCAGATGAATGACATTGCAGACTGTATCAATAGGTTAGGCGTGGACAAACAGAGCTGATGAAAGTCCTCAATATAAAGGGCAAGAGAGAGGGGGAGCCCATCAATAATTCAAATAGCCAAATTAATACAATTATCCCGGCTGATCATCCGGTGATGTCGGCCAAAAACTGAAGAATACACATAAAATTATGTAAAAATTGTACAAAATGATGATGAAAAATACAGTCAGCGTAAGATAAAGGAACATCAAACTGTATTTGTTCATATCATTTGAAGCAAAAGAGAAGCTGGGGCCGCAGCGGCTGCAGTGCCGTCAAATGAGACCAGAAAGGTTGTGATGACTGACAACCCCTCTGAGGCAGCCAGCTGGTTTAAAATCAGCACAGGCAACGTTCTAGCCAAACTTCTGCTCACCTGCTGTCCCATTCGGGATAGAGGGGGAACGTAAGAGGTATTTAAGAAGAGAGGTACATACACACACATACACACACACATCGCACAGGCACATCTGAGTGCTCACAGTGGCACAGCACCATACTGCACACTTTAAACATGATGTGAGCAAACACTGTCATGACATCAGCATGAAACCACAATAACATACACTGAAATAATTATTACCTATTTACTAATCTTAGCAAGCAACAGATTATGTAACATATCACTGCTCAAAGAACCCCAATGAAGTTACATAAACAAGCCCTATAAATATTTACTGACACCTAGAGGTGACTTATCAAATTACAACAACAACCCATTTTAGAGACAGTCGATTTGTCTAATAAAATTGATACTTGTGCAGTTTATACATATACTGTATGTTTGTATGATATACTTCCACGTGTCCTGTTTCTATTTAAATTTACATAGACATCTTTTGTGATGTTTAATGTCAACAATTAACAGAATTGAATCCAACTCTGATGTTTTGATTAACATTTGACTAAAACCTTGAGGGCATCAATTATTCAAATGAATAATGTTTCATTCTAATTTGTCATAAAATCTTTTGTCTTTTATTATTTCTGCTTTAACATGATGACTTGGTGAGGAAATGTACTCTGAAGTAACTTACCCAACGTCATCCATGATGCAGCCAGTCCATCGATCATCACACTTGCATTCGCCTGGTAAAGAAAATCAACCATCAACACTTCTCCAGCACAAATTAATTAAATAATTACTGTGAGAGAAATAGAGCAAAAAAATGTCATTGTGTACCATTTAGGATCCTCTTCTTGTCAGTGAAGATGCCAATATTTTGTCCAAGAGACTGAGCGAGTGTTATGGCCATCTCATCTGTTTTCCCGTACTGATGAGGAAGACAGAGAGAGAGATTGTTGCTTTATTTATCATTTTATTTTCTGAACACACACACACAGTTTTTTTTCCTTCTGTTTATTTTTTTGTTTTATATAATTATTAATTTTTCTCATGCTAAATCATTGATACTGTTGATATTTTTTGTATCGATGCTTCGGCAATATTGTCTGTGTAGCATTCATGCCAATAAAGTGTTCTAAATTGAAAATTGAAATTGAAAGAGGTAAGAGACAGACAGACAGACAGACAGACAGACAGACAGTTGATAAGGAGACAAACAAATCAGGATGTCTCATAAATCAGGAGAAATTGCTTTACTAATAAAATTAAATTCAATAAATTGTTGGATTTTTTCATTTACAGAAGCTTAACTTATGTAAAGATGAAACTCACACAAAACTAAAGAAATGCACCATATTGAGATTTAGAAAAGTATTTATCTGTAACTTAAAGAGAGGAAAGAAGTAATGTCAAAGCTCCAATAAATGTTAAACTCTGTAGCTATACATTTGGGACTTACCTCAATGACTCCTCCTCCTTTGGTCAGGGAGCAAACTCCTCCCATATAAGACGCTCCTCCCCAGCTGCTGTGAAACCGATTCCCGCTGATAAGAAAATAAAATGTAATGTTTATATGTTAAATGAATCTCAGTAATCAAGTGACTCAAAAAAATCCTTCAACACATTCCCGGACTTACGAGAAAAGGTGAACAGAGTCACATTTCTCCTTGATGAAGTCTTTTCGGTACTTCATGAACTCCCTGAGTGTCACCATGGGGTTGTCATCGATGTTAAACTTGTTGTCAGCTGACCACGTCTCCATGGCAACAAGCACAATGCGGGTATTAAGCTGTTCCTTGAAAATCTGAAGAATGAAAGTAAATTGAATATTAAAAAGCTATCCAAATTAAGACTGGTATGTCTCATCCTAATCATCTTCTCCAGCTGTTTGTCATAAGAGAAACAGTCAATGGTCGGTATGATCGATACGATCTCGCCAGCAGACAGCAGCACATTACAGGTGGCGAGACAAAGTCAACAAGGGTAACCGTCTGAAGGACAGAGAGGAGCAAAGTGGATAGTAAATACTATTGTTTGCTCTCATAAGATAGAACAAATTGGGGTTATGTCCAAACAAACACAAGAGAAGTGGAAAACAGAAAAGACTCTTTCCTTAAACTAAATAAAAAACACAGTCATATAACAAAGCTGACAGAGCAGAAAGAGTGCAGACAGTGATCTCTGCAGAGGTTCACTCCTACAATCTCACTCTCACCCTGACATGGGCACATTCAGAGCTGTCAAATCCAAAGTTTGTGCCACTGCACGGTACAGTAGCCTGCATAAGCATAAGATTTATTTTGATGTAAAAAAGTTAATGAAATTATATAACCATTCATCTTTATAAAAACCCTGAGGGTCATTAAACAACCCTTGCCTCCCTTTCCTAAATGTAAAAGGAAGGATGCCACAAACATGTCCTTCCTGGGTTTTTACACTGGTAAACCAAAGAGAGTTATAAAATTTACACTTCACCTCTGAAACAGTAGTCCAAAAATATTTTAACTGAAATGTCCTCGTAATTACTGAGCAGATTAGATGCATGAGATACATTACACAGGTTCAGAAGCAGCTACAAAGTTGATCTTGAGTTATGACGTGTTTTTTTTTTACCTTCATACGTAATTCTAAGAAAAGAGGATTTTCCATTTCCCCTTTAACTTCCATTGTTTAGAAGTGTTTGACAGATTGAGTGTTTTAAGTTCTTCAACTATTGTTTGTATCTTCCGGACTGTAGCTTCTTAGCAATATTTGTATTATTATCTTGTCTTGTGCCACTGTGAATGTGGCCTCACTGACATGGCCATTTGACGTACACCAAGAAAAAGCGACAATTCTATACTCGTACATGGAAATCAATGTGTACTTCCCAAATAGCGCCTGCTTCATATGATCCTCTTCAAGGACATAGCAAAAAGCACGACCATTCTTCAGCTTCTCAAGCCTATCAGTTTACAGACGTGACCCTGAAGCAGGTCAGGTTTCAGTAGCACAGCACACAGATGTTAATGAAACACAGAAATATCTGCCTCCGTGCTGTTGAAATGCCAATGCTGTTTGCAGTGAAAACTCTTTTGACAGGCTGGTTAATAGCTGTATGCAGCATATTATGAGCCATAGGAGGTTTTAACTGCAGAGAGTGTGGTTGGTTGGCAGAATACAGTGCAATGTGCAGCTCCAATACCTGGGAGTGCTTGTGGTAAGCTTTCCAAGAAGAGGATCAATACAATTCTTACCATGTCAGCCATATTGACCACTGACTTAGCATAGTTATTCGTGTGCCCAACGGAAAGCCGATGCTTCTTGTACTGAAGAGAGAGAGAGAGACAGAGAAAGAGAACGAGAGAGGCACGAAAACAGGATGGAGAGGAAACAAACAATAGTGTTAGTCACAATCTGGTACAAATTCATTTCAAGCCTTTTAAATCTTCTAAAAGGAGCAGGTGACTGCACATTTGCTTTTGCTCCAAATATCAGCTTTATTGTGCACTTAACAATCTCAGGCACAGGAGATTTAAGTCAGGGCCAGTCGGATAAATACTGTCTGTTCAATGTACAATAAAGGGAGTGCCTCAAGAGTGCAAGCACTTATTTCATTTAAAGTATTGACTCTCAGACCACCCAGCATCCTGTTCTCCGGTCATATCAACCTAAAGCTAAAAACGTGTGATTATATTGTTTGAGTGTCTTTAAATGATGCTCATTCCATTTGGGCTTAAAAGACGAGACATCAACAACAACCAGAAAGTCAATTTCCAAACACTTAACAAGGAAACATTTCAAACAATTCAAGTAACATAACGGAAATGTGCAATGCTGACAATCACTATTTTAGCTGTGATGATTTTTCTTTACACAGCGCTCAACACACACACATATTTTTATTTGATTTGATTTTAAATAAGTATTTAGTCCTACAGTAAGTGTATATCCACACCATATCTATGTAGTTTAAACTTTACCATTAGATGGTCGTTGATCACCATCAGCTCAATGTATTTGGTCTCATCCTCTATACCTCTTGACTCATGGGAAACCTGAGAAGAAAGAAACACAATTTACGAGTTTGATCATAGAAGACAAACACACAAAGTCCCACATGTCAGAGAGAAAAATAAAAAGAATAGAAAAATATTAACTCTGCAAAGCTAAACCAATTTTTCTGTTTCAAATTCCAAATAAAGATGAGAGCAGCTCTGTGGGACAGACAGCTGCAAACAGCTGACTTTATCTGAGAAAAGACGAATGGGTTTGAAGCAGCCGCTACTCACAAGGTAAATATTTCATGCAAAAGAAGAAGACAGAAGAGCGGGGAGCAGTTGTGTGAATTTAGAAACTGTGCTCTATCTTTAGCTTTGAGAGTTATAAAAACAAACACACAGGGATCAGTGCACTCCCACACACACAAGCATGAGTATGTTAAAGTCAACATGAGTCCATCAGGAACCCTCTTCAATAAAGAGGTCTGGAGAGGTCCTACCTGTCTCTTTTTCCTCCTGTGAACAACTTTTGACCCAGGAAAAGGAGGGCTTGGAAAAGGCGGCTCTGGAAGTTCACCTAAGAAACAGAAACATGAATTTCTAATCAATACTTTCATACAGTACCTTCAAAAACAGTCAGACACACCTTCTATGATTAAAATGGAACAACAATCAAAATGATTTTACTGCCTGTGATGCATATTTGTCATATATTGAAGATTCTAATGTCTTCAGTCCATATCTTACCATTGAGGAGGTCATTTAATCCCTCTTGGCCTGCAGATTTATAGATCATGTGAATGCGGACATCCCCCTGAAAGACACAAAAACTGTAAATTAAATCACAACTCCCTTTAAAGTGTCTGATGTGTGGACTGGAGTCAGGGCTGCTGTGTTGGAGTTCAACGTAGGTAACATATCTGAATGGAACATGTCTTGGTGTTTGTTTTATTCCTTATTTCTACTTCAAACCTTCAGTGACAGATGTCAAAGCAAAGGAGATGAAACATCAGACAAATACTTGACTTAAACACATAGTATCAATATAGCTTCTATGAAAAATTTACCTTTACAAGGTTTTTTGAAAAACACGAATTACATTCTGCAACCAAAATTAAACTTGGATGCTAATGAAAGTCCATACAGACCAGCACCAACACAGCACAAAAGATCATCGGCTGCACACTCCCCTCACTTAAGGACATTTATAACTCCCGCTGCCTGAACAGAGCAAAAAACATTGTAAAGGACAGCTCACACCCCGGCTTTCATCTGTTCAACATGTCATCTGCTACAGGTCTGTCAGAGCACGGACAAACAGACTCAAGGACAGCTTCTTCCCCAGAGCCATAACCACACTGAACCTGGACATGCGTTGACCGTCCCACCCTCACCACACATACTGTGCAATATTTAGTTTATATTTCTGCAATATTTTACATTTCATACTGTGCAATATTTATCTTATTTTATATTTCTGCAATATTTTACATCTCATACTGTGCAATATTTATTTTATATTTTTGCAATATTTTACATTTCATACTGTGCAATATTTATTTCATATTTTTGCAATATTTTACATTTCATACTGTGCAATATTTATTTTATATTTCTGCAATATTTTACATTTCACACTGTGCAATATTTATTTTATATTTCTGCAATTTTTTACATTTCATACTGTGCAATATTTATTTTATATTTCTGCAATATCTCTTTATATTCTGTTATGCTACTACCTGTAAATAACTCCCACCATACATTGCCCATCTTACCTGAATGAGAGTTCCTTTTTTTAATTTCTTCTTTTGTTGTTTTTAGCTGTGGATGCTTGTATGTGTGTGCACTTTAAGGTGAAGCCAAATAATTTCGTTGTACATATTGTATAATGACAATAAAGACATTCTATTCTATTCTATTCTAGACCAACATGTAAGTTTTCATTGTAGGTCTACAGTTAGAAAATGTATTATTTTTGTACAACTAGTTCCTTTTGTGTCATATTTTTGTATGACAATTATTACCACCCACGTGGATTCAAGGCTCCGAGTGTATGCAGGGGATAACCATTGGGGAACAGTCCTTGATCTCGCCCACGCATGCGTGAACCACCTGTGAGACTACACTGGGGGCAGCTGAAACTCTTGCTATGAGGCCACATCCTGTGTACGGCACTGTCTACTGTCATTTTGTTAAAAAGTTTCTGGGTTGGTTCGTCTCCAAGCGTGTTAAGAAGTGCCATGTTAAATGTGATCTAAACACGATTGAACTGCTGGAATTTAAAGGTACTGTAGTCCATTTGTAACCCATTTTTTTCGAGTTTGAGTTTCGAAAAGCAACAGGTTGCTTAAATGCTAACACATTAGCCACAAGCTAACGGTATCGTTGGGAAATTGTTAGTTGGTATATTCGTAAGTTACACTCGCCTCAAATAATAACCTTACATTTATTGTGGATATTTCAGAATTTGGGTCGTTGATACATGCAGCTCTAATAAGATAATCGATGTTTTTAGACGTGCTCAAAGGGCTGAGGAGCTAACGAAACAGGAAGGTAGTTTAGCCTGTAATGAAGATCATAAACATTAGAGGAGTCTAACTTTATCTGCTAAGTGGATGTAATATCTCGTTTCTAAATTATCTCTCGGTTAACGAGTAATGTTTATCACTAAATGTCAGTATAGTTAAGGGCTGTGTGTTTGATACACCCACACGGTCCTGGTCTTTCACTGTCTGCTATGTTTACTATCAGCCTACATGACGTCATTATCGAGCTCTTCTCCTGTAGTTTGTGTTATCACGATGACCACATACAAAATACTTTTAGGTGAGGAATGAGATAAAAACATATATATGCAGTTATACATGTTAGAACTAGACAACTACAACTTAGGGTTAGTATCATAAAATGATTTAGTAAATAATTTGTTGCAGACACTTCAAGCCCTACTGGCCCAAACTGCTAAGGTCTGCTCTCCTTTATTTTTGAACTAAGATACTATTACTTCATTTTATTATACAGCTCTAAGAACCTCATCTTTACTTACTGGACCAGGAATGATTAGAAAAAACGTGCCAGCCTAAGAAGTGCATTACACTACTCAGTACACCTTAAACCGACTCTGAATGGTGCCAGGATGATCTGAGCTTGTTGTTTTGCATGGATCAAAGTCCAGCTAAATTGTTTCTTAGCTGAATGTGATGGAGTGTTTTTTAGCCCGAGTCTAAATTCAACAAATGCAAATTATCTGAATGGATGATGGAAGATAAGTCAGGACTTTCACAGAGCCTTGGTATGTCACTGCTGCATGCTGTAATTTAAAGGAACCTCAAGCCGTTAATTCAATAGATTACTGTTTAGTCTGCACAGTCTAAGCGAAGTGCTGCAGAATGGACACTTTTCCTTGCAACATCAGGCCCCAAGTCACTCCTACTGTGTTTGCTAATAAAATGAGAGCATTGTTTCTCAGAGACAGCAGATATTGGGTCAACTATACTGTGGTGAATAGAAATACAGGGGGGTTGCCCATAGCTAGGTCAGTCTGTGGCACAGTTCGTATACTTGAATAATAATTGGGCCATTTGAAGAAACTTATGTAACCACCAGTTTAAAAAAAACTGTTTTTCTAAATATCAGGAGTTCCTGTGTGTATAATAATATTTATTAAGTCACATTATAGACCTTTCACTTTGGACTAAACTGACCAGTCACTAGTCTCACTTTCCGTCCTCATCTTCTCAAACAGGAACTCTCAACTTGGCCTTTGTTCCTGTAAACATCCACCATGTCGTGCCGAGACATCCACGCCACCAACGCGTTTGCCTTCATCATTGCCTTTGTGTGTGTGGGAGGGATTGCTGTGGCATCGTTAATCCCACAGTGGCGAGTAACCAGACTCATCACCTTCAATCGCAATGCCAAGAATATCAGCGTGTATGACGGGCTGTGGGCTAAATGTGTGAAACAGGATGGCTATTCAGGATGTTACTACTATGATTCAGAGGTATTTCTTAAGGAAACTTGTTCTCTCAAGCCTTTGCTTTTTTCTTTTTATGTCCTAAAACAGAAAACATGTCCTCTTGTTTTTCTAGTGGTACTCTAAAGTGGACCAGCTGGATCTTAGGCTCCTGCAGTTTTGTTTGCCGACAGGTCTGCTACTCGGCTCTCTGGCCTTGCTGCTGTGCATGTCAGGAATGTGTAAGACATGCTGCTGTTCAGAGAAGCCTGAACCGGACATCAAGACCACCAGATTCCTAGTGAACAGTGCAGGCTGTCACCTGGTTGCTGGGACGTTCTTGTTTCTGGGAGGTGCTATATCTTTGGCACCCTCAGTCTGGTTCCTGTTCCGTACCAAGGAAATGAACATCAGATATGACAACATTTTCTCTGATGGCTTTGCTGTGTATGTATCCATTGGCTGCTCTGGGGGACTAATGCTGGCCTCCCTGCTGATGTTCATGTGGTACTGTATGTGTAAAAAGTTGCCTTCCCCTTTCTGGTTGCCACTGCCGACTATGCCCACCTCTCTGTCCACCCAGCCTCTCACTGCCAACGGATATCCTCCATCCCCAGTGTATGGTCCTCAGCCATTCCTGCCACAAACATTTCCTCCCACTGTGATCGACACTCAACCTTATGTGCCCTCCCAGGGCTACTCACAAAGTGTGATAGCCCCTGCACCACCGCAGGTGTACATGTCTCAGATTTCTGCTCCTGATGGGTATGGTTCAGAGGTGGGGGGGACCCAGGCCTACAGCTATGCTCCCTCACAGAGTTACGCTCCCTCACAGAGTTATGCACCATCACAGAGTTACGCACCTTCACAGAGCTACGCCCCTTCTCAAGGCTACGCATCTAGCTACGCAGGCCATCGCTACTCTTCCCGCTCTCGCATGTCTGCCATAGAAATCGACATTCCCGTCCTGACGCAGGGGCAATAGGGGAAGAGAAGTTGATATCATAGAGTTCACCACTGATCAAACTAATACAGTATGATTGATGGAAGTTAATAAATATGAGAGCTATTTACAGCCCCCAGAGTGATAGCTTTAAGAATTCAGTCAGTCACTCCGGGTCTTTAAAGTGCTGATTATAGAAGATGGGATCCAGTCAAAGAAGCCTGAAGTACTAATGAAGGATGAGATTTCCTTTAAAGGAGGCTCACTAAAACACTGCTGAACACTGTATTCAGCTTAGTATTGTAGAAAGAAAAAAATGAAGTTATGTGCAGCCAAAAACAGTGAAAGAAACTTTAATGTGGCTTATCTCAAAGTTTAACTTATTGAGGGCGACTTAACTTTACTTAGCTTGTAACCTGCCTATGTGTCCAATGGACCAACTCCACAGCTACAAGTTAAAAAGTTCCTAGAATTGATAACTTCACATAAATGATCACTCTTACCTTTAGATTAAAAGAAGTGTATCCTGGATGCCAAAAAGCTACAGAAACACTACAAAAAAATACTGTTCTGTTACATTTTGTTTGTCTACATTAACTTCATACATGCGTGATAAAAATAACTTGTTTGTGCAAAGCTTAAACTGTAATGAAACTGTATTAAGGTTAACATCCTGAGGTTCTGCTGAACAACTTCTGAATGAATCACATGTTTGTAATTGTTGTACTGTCACAGTGCCCTGTGAAGAGCAGCTGTCATTGTTAATGCACTAATTATGTGAATACTGTGCCAGTTTACATTGCCTTTGTCTTTGCTTTTAATATTATCTAATACTGACTTATCCCTCATATTAACATGTCATTCAAATGTTTATTTAAAAAGATGGCACTACAATGTTTTTAAATTGTAAAATGTATATCCAGATGCAGAGTTAGATCACTGTTTTTTTTTTAAAACACTATGTTAGGATGTTATTAAGCGTGATGTTAAGAAATAACAGAATGGGGTGCTGTTCATCGGAAACTTTCTGAAACAAGTGTCATTTGGTTTTACTGCAGGGTTAGTACTTGTGATTAAGCCAAATTTAATCTATTGCCTGCTGTTTTATTTGTTGGTTCTTGACATAATGAGAAATGATCAACTTTTATTTACTGTCTAAATACTGTCATTTTACAAAAGGTCATTTATATTATCAATATTTTTTCTACACTTCCACCTTTATAGTTTTTATTAAAACTTGATTAATAATGTTTCTTTATGTCTGTTTATGTGCTGAGCTAACAAAAAACCTTACATACCACTACAAAGTACAAAATGGCAACAACAAAAAAAATCTGTTTCACAATAATTCTCTTTATACCCTCAACCAGCTAGTGAAAAACAAAGCATGTACACATTGTATTACATGAAAATGCAATGTGCATCAGCGCTCTGCTTTTCTTTGCACTTCAATTACCACAGTAAGAATATGAACTCATTGCCATATGCCCTGAACCTTGATCCGCTCTGTGGGTAAATATTGAAGTTATCAAATCACCGGCTTAAGAGAGAAACCAGAGCCAATTAACAACAGTGAGCACTCTATTAAAATGAATCAGTGCTGCAGTGTTTTGTTTTATCTTTGATGTAGTCCTTGTGGACCGGGCGTCTGGATTAACAGCCACTAGCCTAAATCGCAGCAGTCATAATTGGAGCCAACTCTGTCTTTGATGTGACACTTTCATGTTGACTGAGAGTTTAGCTGCTGATTACTAATAAGAACATGATTATACGAAGTGTGTGATATTTGCACATGCTCAGCAAAGTCCATTGTTATCAGAGCATTTTTCCCCCGTAAATGAACTGTTGTAATCAAACATATTCTTGCCCCAGCATCGTCTTTGTTCCCCAGATCAACAGCACTGTTAGAAAATACACACACAGTGTATAGACTCTGCAGGGAGTGAACAGGGATGGAGATTTAGGGTCTACACACAGATGGTCTTCATATGTCATGCTACAAAGAGACTGGGGCGGAGCCTGGGTTGCCATGGGAGATGGTACCTCAGACACAGACTGCTGGCTCATGAATATAGAGCAGGGAGGGGTAACATGCTTTTATTCTTGCTCTCCTTCTGCATGTGTAAATGAACAGATCCAGGTTGGTGACTTGAAGTTGGCTCGAGGCCACAAGGAGACCTCTTTAGTTAATCCCGTTAGCTCCGATGCACACCGAGTTCTTTTAATTCTAGTATAAAAAAATAATCCTAATCTTGGCACCTTTTGCAAACACCCCCTCCTCCCCCAACCTATATCCTACCACCACCCCCATCCAAATACCCTTTCCATCACCCTATCACTCCCCACCCCCCTCTTCCTCAGTCAGCCTCCTCTCATCTGGTAACTTCAGGTCAGATCGCCACACACAGAATCTGTGGTGAAAACTGCAAGGTAGTCAATAACAACCAGTTATTGACATGACAAAATGGAAGCTGTGGGAATACTGTACACCAATGCAGAGATGCAGTAATCCATAACCAAGTGCTTTTCAATTGGTTTAATGGAAAAGCTGCAAATGATCAGCTTCTTTATTTGCCACACAAAGAGCATTGAGCAATAAGCAATGCGAGTCGGTCAACAGATGAAATGTCTCAAGAACTAAAAGATAAAATTTAAAAGACAGATTAGTTGCTTAATATATAAACCAAGCGGCAACCTCCGGTGTTGAAGAGTTAAGCCAATGTGAAAGTGCAAAATCCTGCAGTGCAAGAGTCCGCTTAAGGCTGGCTGCAGAAACTGCGGAAGGCACATTTACATACACATCCGTTTAAAAAAAGCCAGTTTGAACAGCAGAAACTAACATATTATTGGCCCATGTCTCGATCGGCACACACTGAATGGGGGTGAATTTTTTGATGACCTGCTTGACAGGTAGGTGGGATGTAACGGTTTATCAAGATGCTTAAAACCCGCCTCATCTCCAGCTCTCAGCCTGTAGTTAGGTTGACTGAAAGTTAGGTTGAGACAGCATTTCCGGCATGGTGACCGCCATTGATGGGACTCTAAAGCCCCCTGCGATAACAGATGGGTAAAATCACTCAGCCTTCATCCTTTAATATTTACAGTCTATGATATAAACTGGATGCCTATTATCAGAAAAAAATAATATATAATCAGATCAAAATGTCACTTCTTTTTTTTACTCTACCTCAAAGCTACTAACTTTCTAATAAGTCTCAGTTGTGTTTTGTGTAAAATAAGTTTGCATACAAACCAAATCAAGATTCATGAATGTTTTATTCTATCAGGATCCGGCATAATACCTTTGATTCAATACCATTCTTTTTAACTTTATAATTATAAGCATTTTTGTTAACAGCATTCAGTATTAAATTAATTTAAAAAAAATTGAATTAAATTGTGTTTATTTTCCAGAGATAGCAGGTGCTAAAGTTGTCTTGAAAACAGATATCTTGTATGGATTTAGGACACAGAAGTCTGAGGAAGAGCATGCTGGCTCGTCAATTGTCCATAAATCTGTTAAACAGGAGCTCCTTGTTGTGCAGATTTTGTTTGCTTCTTCATACCTATTGCTTTTTTTTTTTTATCGGGGATTTGCCTGTCTTTTTTGACTTTTCATTGGATTTAGGACACATCATTTTCTAACCCACGTATAAATGAAATGTCTGCCTGTTTACACATTTTAACATTCTGTACATAGCTTTACAAATGTAATAATAATCCCCTGAGGCTACTACTGGGCAATTTCATCTGTGAAATGTGCTGCGACACTTGAAAAAGTAAAAGTAAATACAAAGAGATGCAGAGATGTTGCCGCAGAGGCCCTGAGGTGCAGGGGAGTTTGAAAGGTGTTCAGAAAAACACACCAGGACCAAACATATGGTGTTTTCTGCATATGCAAGTCAGCATCACAAATCCTCAGTGCAAGTTGTCTGCATGCAAACGCTGACACTTACAAACTGAAGAAGTGCGAGATTTATCAGCCACGTGGCGGCAGGGAACATCACGTTCTTAGCTTGTGAACTTTAACTCTGCTGATCTGTGTAGCTAACACTGTAGTCTCCACAAGCATATCTACATAACATGATGAGACACTTTAAAAACCAGTTCAGCTTCAGAATGTGACATGCTTGTTCAGAACACACTTAATGTCCTAAAACTTTTTCTGCCTTGGCGGAAGGAGGGCAGATGGATTTACCATATGGCCGACGGGCGTCATGCAGACTCTCTAGCTGAACACACGCCCAACCCTGTCATGTTTTTTTTTTCATCACTTCCAACTAGATCACGACAACTGTATAAGTAGAGCACCTCATTACATAAAGACTCATTTCAAACCTTTACTAACTGAAACCAAGTACAATGTGACTTTTTTTAAAGCTAGTTTCATGAATAATCACTCAATATTCTGAAAAGATAGCGCCCTTTAAAATGAACTTGAAGAACAATATTTAAAAACACACAGTTTTGATACCCAGGATACAAGGAGATTTTTGCAGCACTGTAAAGAATGGGAGAACCACCTTCAGACAAAGCAGACCGTAACAGAGACAAAGACACATAGACTGAGGGTGAAGTAGAGAAAGAGAAACACAGAGAGGAATCCAGGGATGTGAGGAGGTAGTCAGGAGGAACTGTCGCCAACAGGGAGCAGCATCCAGAGCTCAGAACTGACAAACTGATAGCTACCTTTGTGCTCAGGGGCAGCTCAGTCCTTTTGCATTGTCATGCAGTCAGGATCCCCACACCTCACCTGCCAACTAGCATTGCCAGAACAATATGCAGAATGTTTTCCACTTTAGTATGTAGTAAGTAGTATATATATAGTTTATACTTTAAATCACTGAAGAATTATTATGGATATTTGAAGATCTTGTATCTCTAAACAGTATGTTTCACTTCAATAGGAATTGTGTGCAGGAGTTGATTTAAGAACATTAACTTCAGCAAAGGTCGAAAAAGAAAACATGCATAAATACTGAACTTCAAGCGTAAGTACTTCATACAAAATGTAAATTAATTTAATTTAATTTAATTTAATGTACATGTTGAGAGTAAAAGTACTGATTTGATAAAAAATAGTGTGAGAGTTTAATGTTGTGAATGCTCAAGGGGGAATTACATTTTGCATTAAAAGCATTAAAAGTAATATATATACTGTACATGTTCTTTAAATATAAACTTGAAAACCTTTCTGCAGAGTTTTATTTAATAGATGAATATCGTGAAGTATGCAGAAAAAAGTAGGAAGAATATAAATATCGCTCAACAATGTAAGTAAATAAAGTCTTCAAATGTACTTTACAACTGTTAACTATTGCCACTAATAACGACATAATGTTGTTGTTTTATTTCAGGAGTGAATGTAAAATGTTGGACATCTACAGGTCAATAGAAATGATAAGTTGTGTTTTTTGGGGGTATACAGAACGTGATATGAAAAGATGTCTGTATTTTAAATGTTGTATATGCAGATGTGGTTTGGATAAAACTAAACTAGTAGAGAATCTACTCCAATGCATTGAGCATTTCAAGTCACTCCGTCTGTATGAATGAGCAAAAAGTGAACCACGATACGGTATCTCTGAAGATGAGCGCTGGCTGCAGCAGTATTCTTTGTTAGGATCTCTCACTCTCTCATTGCTTGAATTATTCAGTATTTTCAGAAAACTGTGGAGAGGAATGACGGAGGCAGAGGAGGTGACAGAGAAGAGGCCATTGGAGTAAAGAGGAAGTGTAGCTGTGACATTATGTAAAAAGTAAACATATGATTAACAGCTATGCTTGGAGCATGGTTGTTTCTCTTCCTTTATTCTTTTGTATTCTTCTTAAACATTTAAAAATTATAATTGCCTCAAAATTCCCATCCCTCTTTTATTAAAGCATAACTCTGATATTACATCTGCCATAAAAAAAAACAATATCTTGAGTTGAGACATTGCGTTACATTTTAATTTAAAAATCAACTTTTGACATATAGTATTTGTGCTATTTTAATTAAATATGGGGTTTCAAGGTTTTGCAAATCATCACATTTGTTTTTTATTTACATTTTTTAAATGTTTAGTTTCAGCTCTTTGTCTCTCTTTTACTCTATTTGTTTTCCTATTTTGTTTTACACTCCTCTTTTAAGGGCTGGCTTCCGTACATCCACTGTACGCCACTTCTCACCTGTCTTTCAACCCAACACTAAACCTCATATGGGGATGAATCTTAAGCAGATCTGTGTGGCACAACACCGCTATCAGCACCTTTGAGTGCATGGAGACGCTTCCACACAAGAGCACACACACACACACACACACACACACACACACACACACACACACACACACGGACACGGACACGAACACAGACAATAATCCTTGACCTGTCTTATCTTGTCTCTTTTCACTGATTAACACCAGACACACACTTTTTCTGGACGTTTTAATTAGAGCAGAGAGGACACACACACACACACACACACACACACACACACACACACACACACACACACACACACACACACACACACACACAGTATCAGCAGCTTGGTCTTTCACTCACATGCTCCAGGCCTCCTTAGAAAATCTCAGATCGGACCGATCGTTCCCACTATAATGCCTGTAATTGTTATTATCTAATTGGCTGTAGGCTTTTCTTATGTCTGCAGGATTTGTAATCCAGCAAATCTCTCCGTCCTGAGACCTGTCTGCCGCACTCAGGGCTCATTAGAAAAAGTGTTGACGACTCTGTGTGTGATCTCTAACTCATTCTGGTTTTGTCTCAGCCTCCTCTCAAGACAATAACTGACCTCTGTATAAATCTTTTAAGACAAGGAATATAATATTCTCACATACTCTCTACTGTCCACACTGTGCTGTAGCACAGCTGCCAGGAGTTACACGGAAAGATTGTATACGATACCATACCATATGACAGATACGGTACGATATGATACACTTTATTGTCCACTAGGTAATTTGTCTGGGACTCAAGTGCTGCACACATTCAACTGCCTCCACAGTTGAATCAATAAATAAATGAAAGAATAAAACAAACAAAAATCCACCTGTGAACAGAAAAGCTAAAACCAGTGCAAATAAAAAAACACAACATGTATTGAACAAGATCTGCACAAAACACAACATAGGAGAAAGGGTTAAAAAAGATTATTCTAAAATTGATAGCTTCGCATCTGATACTTAGCAATTATGATTAGACTTTTTTTTTTTAAAACACATTAAAGCTCCTGTGAGGAACTTTTAGATTGGGTTGATTTTGCGCCCCCTGTAGACAAAGTGATACCCAACATGTCTTTTCTCATTCTGCTTTCACTTAATGTCAGGGGAAATTTTCAAATGGGCTGTTTCTGTATTGTGCAGTAAATAACTTCATCTTCCCCGTAGTTAATCTCACACACCTATCCCCCCCCAACAGCAGTTTCAGCCATTAAAAATTACAATACTGAAATAATCCATATTGATGCTGATTGACACGTCTGTATTTTGAATGTCATTAAGAGGCATCAATTTTATTTCCAGTCTGTTTCATATCCAGCTAAAAACTCATCACAGGAGATTTAAGATATGCAAATAAAAACAGATAACAAGTTTGCATTAAGGAGGCTTTCACCAATCAAAATAAAATAAAACAGAACAAAGGGAAATATTTACATATTTCATGTACTTAAAGCACCAAATGTAGAAGTACCATTTGTTGATTTACTTATTGATAGTAAATTCAAAAGTGTTAAATGTATGTACATAGAAGATCAGGGGGAAAAGGTTGGAAACAGAGGAACAGCACAGTGTGCTCTTCCAAAAAGAGTTCATTTTCATGTAGTCTTGTAGAGAACTTACTTCGCCGCTACCCTCTCCTCCAGGCTCGATCATGTAGGTGTGATTGCCATCGAAAAACATCCCACTGAAACAGAGCGAGAGAGAGGGAGAGAGCATAAATCAACACTTGTCGCTGTAGTTTTATTCAACACGAGATGGAATAATGCATCTGAATTCAGCTGCTCCTCTGCAATCAGAGCAATACATTAGCCATCCCAGAGCTTGTCCAGCTATCTTTTATTGTATTATTGCAGCATTTGTCAGAACAATGACTGTAATGCACTCCAACAAGGTGCAGTTGAGGACAGAATTCTCGTCAGTCCTGACTGCCATGTCCGGGACGTGTTCGGATAAGAGGAGGATAATGTGAACCAAAAGGTCTTCCTATCTGAGATTCAACCACACAGCATCACTTAAAGGTCACATCAGGATTCAACCTCTGGAACAACCACTTATAGTTTGGTCAGGTTTTTTTGGAAGGGGTGCAAATCTTGATGATCCTCTAGCATTTTTTGAAAGATCTCTTACCATGAATTTGAAATAAACACAAGATACTTGTGCCAATATGAAAAGATAAACACTCAGTGAAGACACCCCTCATCCCACTTCTGCCCCTTGTACCTATGATTTCATTTTGTTCTTTTCCTGTTTTATTTTGAAATCTAATATCTCCTGTCATTCTAGTTCCTGCCTTCATGTGTTCACCTGTCCCTTGATCACAAGCACCTGTCCTCACGCCTCCCATGCCCATTAGGGTCCATGTCAAACAAAAATCTATCCATCTATTATCCATCCAGTTCATATACTCCTTTGTTTCCCACCGCAGTTGCTGGATTGTCTTTGTTACTCTAGTGTGTGCATCACTTTCAAGTATTTCATAGTTTTGACTCAGCATGTTTTTTTCTGACTTGGATTTTTGCCTTTGCCCTTATGGATTTGTTTACTTTGTTGGACTGCCATCAAATGTATGACCTTGGTTTTTGTCAAGTAAGACCAAGCATTTTTTGCTGAACTCTATTGTGTCCTGTTCTACTCTGCTTCTGGGTCTTCAAATGTCTGGTACCGTTACAACCTTATTCACTACTGACAAGTTATACAACCTAACTTATGGCCATTAGTTGCCACCGCAACCAGAACAGTGTTGCCAGCTTCAACAGACCCGGGCTCCGTTTATGCAAGCCAGCCAGGCAGTACCAAGGCCGATACGAGCTACTGCACTGACTCTTGTAGACCCTGCAGAGGGCCAGCACAACACCGGGGTTGTCAAGTGGGAATGTAGAGATGTGAGCAAGAGATGCCATGAAACACAAACGTCGTCGTGACCGTGCAATCGTTTTAAAAAGTCCAAAGATCTATTTCTCATTTAGCAGTTTGGTGAAGGTCTCCTTGTCTCTGCACGTCCATGTGTGTGCATGCGCACAAAAACTTCATCTGCTAATTAACTTTATCGGAAGCTTTTAGGAGATTGGTAGGGTCAAACTGTGAATTCACAAGGGTAAACACACCAACGGCCTTTCTCTTCTAACTGTCCCTGCCTTTTTTCCTCCACTTATTACATCGTGGTCCAACACTGCACTTTGAGCAGATTATGAACACAGGGAAAAAAAAAGGTCAGAGTTACAGACACAAAGAACGGTCATGCTTGCGAACACATTATTTAATTCTTAATCCATAGGTCGTGAGTTAATGATTTGGTTTTCAAGGGACAACATTATAATTTATTTATATTTATTTTTTGGGGAAACAGGAAAAATAAATAAGAAAACAGCTTTTGTTCAGTTGAGATCACAGGATGAGAGTCTGGTTCATTGGTCTCAGTCTTTATGTTCACTCTGATCATTTTAGGAGATGGATTTAAGGCATATTCTAAATTGCTAACAAGGTCAACGTAAACATTTCTCAGTATTGATCATTTGTTAAGCAGATAAAGATTTGCTAAACAGTCAACGTTTTACTGTATACATCCATGTGATGGGTGTAGCTGAGAGCATTTCTATCTTCACAATTCATACCTTATTGAATTGCAGAGTAAAGTTTGTGTTTGCGTGTGTGTGTGTGTGTGTGTGTGTGTGTGTATATACTGTATGTGTGTGTGTGTGTGTGTGTGTGTGTGTATATACTGTATGTGTGTGTGTGTGTGTGTGTGTATATATACTGTATGTGTGTGTGTGTGTGTGTGTATATACTGTATGTGTGTGTGTGTGTGTGTGTGTGTGTGTATATACTGTATGTGTGTGTGTGTGTGTGTGTGTGGGGAAAAAGAGGACAGAGCAGGATGTATATTACGGTAAATATCTTACTCAGCATAAGGGAAATACTCTCCTCTAATGTCTAACCCCCCCCTGACACCACAGAGCACTCCCTTAACTCCCTCCTTCCTTCACGTACACATACACACATCAGTGTTCACAGGGCATAGTCTGGTTGTGTCCGTTACATTTATTATGTCTACTTGTGTATTTCTTTCCATGCTAAAAAAGAACATTTCCCAAAACCTGAGATTTAAAAACTATGTAACAGTAGCATTATAACGTGCTTCACTCACATTGGGCGAATTCATTATTCGTGTAAACGATTAACCTTGATAGGGTTAGACAAACTCATGCTCCACTTTGACATTATTTTGTGTTTAGTTTACACATTTGTTTTGCTGCTAAACAAGTCACCACAATCACATGAAATATGCAAAAGCTATTAAAGAGCCGCAGCTTGACTTATTAAGCAGTCCTTAATACAGTAGTCAGTTCCTGATGATAACAGTTCATTAGCTGAGTTTACGCCCCGCACTGATTAACTCTTTTTGATTGATTTGTTTGTTTGTTGTTTTCTTTTTGATTATTTCGCCTTATGAGGCATAATGATTTCAGAATGAATATTAAGCCTTAAAGGAAAAACTAAGAGAAAGACTGATAGAAGCAGATGTGAAAGGTTTTGTTAATTAACTTAACTTAAGACTTCATAAAGCTTAGAACTCTTCAGCATCACAACTCAGACTAAAAAAGTTAAAAAAAAATAAAAATAAAGGCCAGTTATGCTACCACACACTTGTTTGTTATGTGACATTAGCAGCACACTTCTTGATTGTGGAGTTGGAAATAATCAGTCAAATACATTCCTAGCTGGTTAATGTCAATGCCCCTACGATTGAGAACAAACTGCTGAGTTGACATCATATTTGGAAAAAACCTGGTAGGTCAAAGTAAACGTCTGGTTGATAGATTCATTAAACTGTTCATTCATTTGTGTCCTATATGAATATTGACTCACATGTATTTTGTGTTAAGATATAAGGCTGTACGTGTTAAACTGGTCTTTGCAGTTAAAGCAGTATTTTTAGTGGTTTTTAAGGGGAGGTGCTCTTGCAGAATCAGGTCATGAACAAAGTTAAAGAATCAGCAAAATAAAAAATACTAGACACAGCCATCAGTGTGTTGATTAAATGCTAACTGGGAGCATCAATCGTGGTGATTGCATCCTTTCGCTTAAAGATCATGACCAAGTTTAAAAAGAACGATTTCTAACTCTGGTCATTTCTTCTAATTTGTGATAATATAAGGACAGCATAAAAAGCAAAATTATTCTCATATGAATAAATGTCCGCTCAAAAACAGAAAAAGTCTGGAGGTCCAAAGGATGACATGACGAGTCACTGAATTGATTTTAGCCTCTGTGTAAGCACATGATGACACTTACAAGGAGCTTTCTCTAGCCCAGTAATAATACTTCTTTACGTATATATTTTGGGTTTCTAAATTTCTTTAGTGCGTAAAACTATGTAAGGCAAATAGTGTGTGTGATTCTGTGTGTGTGCTAGTTTTCCATCTCATGTTCACAGTTTGGGAGGAACACCTTTTTCACTTTTTTCAGTAATTGTGTTTAAGCACCTGTGAAAAACACAACTTTTATACTCAAATGTGTGTTCTACATATTTGTTCAAATGTGCTATTCTTTATGCAAACTTAACTCACATACTGTACAATATACATAATGCATTTTTACCCTGCCGGAAGGCCACTCTCTTGTCTCTTTACACTTGACGGATAAACACAAACACATGTATACTAACTTCTGACACACATAAACATTGTACATGTTTTCCTCCAGGCGGGCCTCGACCCCTCTCTCTCTGCTTTAGAACACTAACTCTAAAAATACCAACACCAGGAAGAGAATAAGAGAGGAAAAAAAGAAGAGGAGACATCTGAGCAGCACCTGTCTAGGTGAGTGATCGCCAGAGCAACAATATTTTAGAGAGGCACAGAAGAGCTGACTTAAACTAATTGCATTGACCTAAAGGATAAATGAGAGCGAGGCCCTGCAGCAATATTGACAGAAAAAACACTCACATACATCAGCTACACACAATATTCATACTTACTGTAATCCATGACAGGTTGAGAGAGCCACAAAGGAGTGAGGAAAATCTCTGACCTTCCCTTGATAGTAGCAGTGCTCTCCTCCCTGTAAGCAAAACATAAACACACACAAATAGAGATCAGACAAACACACAACCGCCTCCTGAAATGTCTCAGAGAGCCAAATACTCCTCGAGCTGTTTCTATTACCATATTCCATCAGTAAACGAGTTCAGAGCGATCAATCACACATAATTCATTTGCTAACACACACAAGTGCAAGTATGATCAAGTGAAGAAGCGTGTGTGCATGCACTGTATGTTTGTGTGTGTTTTTGTGTGGTACTGCGCACTACCATCTGTGTGTTAACTTCTCTGTGACTCCGTCTCAACTTCTCACAATAGGAAGGCCACAGCATCGGTCAGTTGTATAAAGACAAAAAAAAACTTTCCATATCTATCATGACTCGCCGTCAACCACTCATTCTCTCCAACTCCATCTGTGTGTGTGTGTGTGTGTGTGTGTACTTCCTGCGAGTGTAAACACACTTTTATTTTCTACAGACGGGTATGATGTCTAAGTGTCTAAGTGCTCTGCAGGCCATCTCTTCCTGGTCCATTTCTTGCTGCCTAACAGCCATTAGGCAGGAAGCCGGTCTCCCCGAGGAAACGCAGCTTTTATCAGAGGATCAATTTCTGCTCTATGGTCTGATGCTGTGCAACAACGCAGTGCTCTGTCCACTTCTACCAACAGCTCTGTCTGCGGACTTCATCTTAATCCATGTCTGTCCGATGGGTTAGTGCGAGGTTACATGGAGGGTTTTGTTTGCATTGTTCAATGACACGGCACAAAGTGAGTGAAAACAACTGGCTAAAGGAATTCACTCCCATTCTGACCCCGATCACAGACCTTCAAGTTCATCCAAAAAGAGTTGTATGGGTTTTGGGTCAGTGCTCTGTGCTCTGTGCAGGCCAGTCAATTACTACGACTTTAAGCTCAGAAACTTTTTGCATATGTGTTTTTCACAGGCACACTTTCATGTTTAAAAAGGAGCACAACATGTCTAATAATTATAGTTTTTTGTCACAGGAATTTTCTACTTTTTGAAAAGAAAATGTAGTTACTGCCTCTCTGAAGACAGTAAATAAATCAGATGAGAATCTAACAAGGTCTTTGGAACTGGAGCCTGCTTTGCCTAGCTTAGCATGTAGACTGGAAACAGCTCGCCATTCAGTCCTAGGGTTACAAAATACACCTGCGTTGTGCACAACTAAAACTCGCAAGTTAATACATTAAATCTTTTTTTAGTGTCTTGTTGTGACAAAAGAGTCGCTAGACAGTGCAGAGTCAAGTAAGAAACTGCGTCAGCCAAAGAAATCATTCATACACTACCAGTTTTACATCAAACTGATGTTATTCTACTTGTAAATGAGCTGGTAGGAGGATTAAGTTATTTTCACACAAAGTTAAAATTACGACACGCTTGTCTATCATTTATGAATCTGATTTTTAAAGGACAAAAAGAAAGAAACAATGAGCTCAGGCAGGTCTCCATGCAGCTCTGTAAATGTCTATATTATCACATCCAAGATGACCAGAAACAGCAAATAAGACCAAAGCACAGCTGGCATAAGAGGATCAAAGTTTTGAATAAAAAGACAGATATGTTAAACTTGTGATTTTTTTTGTATCCATATCCAGTGTATGGTATCAGATGAAGTTTGCTAAGTAAACCTAACTGGAGTTAGAGAAGATGAGAGAGTGAGAGGTCGGGTAAACGACGTAGAGCGAGTGTGAGCTGAAGAGACAGAGAGGGCTATTTATAAGCGGAGCTGTGCTCTACTATCCCAGCGTCACTCCCCCCTCTGTCGCCCTGAACCTTCTGCTCCACTTCTCATCAAAGCGAGAAACACCCAAAACCCAGCGCTGTGGGTACATCCTCTGTGTGTGTGTGTGTGTGTGTGTGTGTGTGTGTGTGTGTGTGTGTGTGTGTGTGTGTGTGTTACTAAATTTGTCTGATCTGTGATCTCCTCAGACCTGTATAAGAGTAATACATCATCTAATCTGGACACAACAATGCACAATAAAAGGGTGAAGGTAAACAAGTAGGGCACCCTCTGCATGTCACTGAAAGTTTGAGCACATTAGATAACTTATATGAAGACAGGCGTAACACAGATATCATGTTTTATTTTCATGGAGTAGATGTAGTGATTGTGTATATTTGGAGATGAACTACTATGAGGATAACAATGTTTTCCCTTCTTTACAGGGAGGGATAGTATGTATGGGTATTCAAAGCTACTGTACTGTATGTGTAACTGCACTTTTGTAACATAACTCTTTGTGTTATAGACCATTGTAAACAGTAGAGCTATGAGTGAGCGTAACTGGTTATTGGTGCTGGCTTTCTAACGGTAATGGTAAATGGTAATGGCCTTGAGCTTGTATAGTGCTTTTCCAGTATTTTGACTACTCAAAGCGCTTTGACACCGCAGAGCACACCTACCCATTCACACCCATTAACACACTGATGACAGAGGCTGCTATGTAAAATGATCATCAGAAGTAACTAATCCCATTCACACATTCATGCACATTCATCGCCGCCAACGAAGCTTTGGGAGCAACATAGGGCGAAGTCTACCAACTGAGGCAAAGCTGCCCCGCTAATGATGGCTGTCTCCCCATTAGGGCCAATAAACTTACTCTATACAAAAACCTTAATTCAGAGACCAAAAAGAAGTATTTTTTTCCTCCTATCTTTGATTAAAAGGATTATACAGATTCAGTTAAACTTTGTGGAAGCCTATAGGCATATATCAAGCAGTAACCTCCCGTGTTAAAAGATGAAGCCAATGCGGAAGTGCAAAAAACTTTGTCCACTTGAGGCTGGATCCAAATGACTCTGAAGTCCTGTACACTCCCCATATTAAAATTACTGTTTTGACAGAAGAAATTAACATGTTTACAGACTGGTACAAACCAAATTTGGTCTTCCTTGTTATTGTCAAACAAACTACTTTTGGAATAATAATGAGAATTTTATCTAAACATCCAATCCATACAAGTCTAGCATGTAAATTTGACCATTTAACTCTTAATGGACACAGATCTTGGGTTTAAAACTTAAAATAAATACATTAAATAAAAGCCTGAATGGGGCGCCGATCGCCTAGTGGTTATGACGCCTGCCCCATGTTTGGAGGCAATAGTCTTCAGCACAGCGGCCGTGGGTTCGAATCCGACCTCGGCCGTTTGCTGCGTGTCACTCCCCCTCTCTCTCCTCCAAACATTTCCTGTCTCTCTTCAGCTGTCCTTTGCAACAAAGGCAAAAAGGCCAAAAAATGTCTTTAGAAAAAAAGCCTTAATGATGCTGAAACTAGGTTAAAGTGTTTTAATAGAATCAGGTACATCCTTTATATCCCTGTGGCATACTTCTTTTTATACTCTGTGTAAACATAAGACTTATAATGGAGGATAATTTGTACAATAACTGCATAAATGATCCATTACAGAGAGCTGTAGCATCACATGAGCTTAAAGGGCTGAAAAGCTCTGCAGCTCTTTAACTGTATTTGCTACATCTGTTACTTATGTACTACATGGACAGAGAAATGACGGAGGCAGACTATTAGAGCAGCAGCTGTGTGATGACGGCTGACACTTTGACCTCTGTGAGCAGAGTAACAAACTGGAGCTTGTCTCATATTAACCTCCCTGGAAAGCAGCCATTAATAAAGAGAGCCTCATATTCTGCAAACTGTAATAAACAAAGCTTGAGAATAGAGCACACGCACAGAGTAAAGTGATTTTTTATCTGTAAGGTGAATGAATTCACAGAGAGATCACTTTATAAGATCCATAATTACTAGAGACTATATCAGTGGTGTAATAATTGGATCATTCTCTGTAAAGTATATTATATCTTTATAATCTGCTTCTTAGCTGAATAAATCCTGACCCTTTTAATCCTCCTCACTTGTGTAATGTAACAAGAAGCCTCAGTGGCTCTCCTGTAATTTACGTCCAGATTTCAGAGGATTATCACAGCAATCTTAAATTCATGTTCAAGCCACAGCTACAGTGTCAGACTGGTCCTCTGATATCTCAGATGAACAAAGACTAAGGGTCTGGATAGGCTGTGCTTTCTGTACATTGATTAACCAATAAAAGGTTTAGGGAGGAGAGGGAACCTGTAGCAGCTACAAAGAACTGCAACAGAAAAACAGAGCTGAGAAGACATCTTCAGGGGAGTGGATTCAGCTACTCTGAAGGTTGTATTTTTTTTTTTTAATCCAAGTTGGATAGACATCATCCATTACAGCAAGGTAGACATCTCTAGCTTACTTAAACTGAATCCTGACTTGTTATACATCTCTGTCTCTGAAATCTAACAGACGCTAGTATTGTCAACTTTCAATAAACACTCCTGTTTTCTTAACTCTGTTTCCTTAAGGATGGAATATGTTAACTACACAGGTAGTTCTTTAGGTGGACATCAGTGAACATGGGTAAGGTTAATGGACGCAAATCTTTTTTTTTTTAAGATTTATTTTGGGGCATTTTTTGGGACATTGTTTTATGTCTATGGACATTAATAGAATATCTATAATCAACATGGCCCCACCTCCAGCTCTATCGCCACTTTTACTTTATACATCAATGGTAAGCAAACAGTTACGTTGTTACACATCAAGCAGATGTTGGGCGACTTTAGCATTCACCTAGGAGTTTTTATTCAGTTCATTCACTCCCTTTTTGCTCTGTGTTTGGTCTCCACTCACCCTCGTGGTTCTGAAGTTGCTAAATGCTGAACTATGGTCACCAGCGCACTAACAGAGAGGGAATCATTAAGACTCAAACCAAAACGAGCTCAGAGACGTACAAACAGTCTGTAAGGCTGAGAGAACCTGTAAAGTCTTTCTATCTAGCAGCAGTTGTTCAAACCACATACTGGTTGTATTTGAACCTGGTTGAGATCTGATTGCTTGTCTTGCTTTCCTAAAAGCATTTCCAAAGTGTGTTAATTTGCCTTTGTCCTCATCTACGTAACCAGATACAGACTGCAGGGTTATATCAGGGCACCATGAACACACAGTATAGCTTCCATTCTTTATGTTGAGGGTGGAGTGAAAGTGTGAGTGAACATGAGCAGAGATGATTTGCAGAATCTTACATTGGTGACGACAGTCCTCCCTTTCTCTGACAAATGCCGCTCCACGTACCCCGAAGACAGCAAATCACTGAGAAAAGAGAGGAAAGAAAGAACAAAGATAAGAACATTTGTAATTTTCATTTGAGTGTCACTTAGTTATACAAGTTTGCTTGTTTTTTTTTTTTTATGGGACAATTGTATTCAGTCTTGGCAGCAGAGAGCTTCAGAGCATCAGCCCGGCTAATTATGACCAGCGTACCGGGACGAGGCTATTTCCAGCACACAAACTCACACAAACATAATTATACAAATCCAGCCTTCTAGCAAATGTCTGGTGTGTGTACTTGTCTGTGTGTGTTTGTGTGATGAGTGTGTCTGTCCAAGAAAATAAGGACAAGTGAAGGTCAGTAAGGAGTAAAAGAAGTGACACAGGCAAAATGGGAAGGAGGCAGGAAATAAATTGAGAGAGCAAGGAAGTGAAAGAACGGCATAAATAAGAGGAAATCAGTCTATGTGTGCTTTCTCAGCAGAGCTGGACCCAAGAATCCCAAAGGAGATACACACTGCAGGGCCAATCTGAGACAGAGATGTATGAGCTATAGTGCAAGCACACACACACAAAAGACACACACCCAGAGCATTGCGGCAAATGACTTGGGATTTGTCCATTATTCAAACTACTCTTTAATAAAACACAACTTACAGTTTCAGCCTCTTACAGATCGATCTATAAACTTAGTTTGTACCGAACTTACAGCATTAAAAAGTACACAGCAGAGCACGAACAGTTTTTAAAGGGAAAAATAACTCGACAATAACAGAACAGGTTTAAAAAACCACAAAGAGTATCGAGGAAAAATAAAGCCTCCCCTTGAGATTTGAAATATAATAAGCTAAAAATGTATGCATGAATCCACACCGTGAAAATGTATAAATTGTCAAATAAAATATCGTATATAAAAGAATGTATGTAGTGATGTTGATTTATAGGTTGTTTGAAAGGAGAATTGAGCTTTCATGTCTTATGCCATCACATTCAGTGAGTCAGGCCTGAGCAAAAATTGATGTGAAGCTTTTCTAAACACAAAAATCCCGAACAGAGCAGAACAAAACTGACAGTCCATCAGCAAACTGAGTTTAGGATTAGCTGAATAAGCAAAATTATTTTCCAAAAGTTCTCAATCACTGGTTGGACTGTTGTGTTTATAAAGTCATAGAGAAGAAATTAACACAAAAACTGTGCAACCGAAACAATGTGCCGTATCTGAACAGACCATTCACCACGCTCAACCAAAAAGCCATCAATCATCTGCGACTTCCTGTCAACATCCAGACAAGAGAAAGTAGTGTGTTTAATCTTCATCTTGTGCTCTCACCAAACATGGCAGCCACTTTTCATTGTAACGTAAACAGTGTGAGGACACTCAGGTGGAAGTCAAATGTAAAGGTGTGAGATTTGCATGCCAAAGAATTCAGACTGAACAATAAATACAACTTGATGACAATGACACTGCATTCATTAAGATATACGAATAAAATGGATAAAATGTGTCAGAAATACTTTCATATGAAGGCTTGTGTTGATCTTGTGATAAATATTTGTATTTATGTATTTGTATTAAATATAACGAAATTGAACTACTACATTACTTTACTGTTTGTCTAGCTTGACATAACAAAGCATTTGATGTAGCCAATCCCCAGTCAGCTAAGCATATCAGAATGAGTGGAAACAGTTGGATACAGTGACCTTATACTCAAAGTGATGACATGACATCCAGAGGTCACTGCATCAAGAAACGATAAGTATGTCCCAGCAAAAGCAGCAGTAATCATTTTCATGTACTGGTAACTAAAAACTGAAATGTAACATCTTAATTATTGAGCTTTAGAAGAGCAAGGGAAGCTGTTTCCTATGTTTACCTAAGATCACAAATCAGCCCACTGTGGCTTCATGGTTTGCTTACAGATATGAGAGCGTTGAACTCTCAGCTAAAGAGCGAATAGCGTTCTGCAGGAATTTGTCCTGAAAACCAGAATGAGTTTAAATGTTGCACTTCCTGCTTCCAGATCACCCTGAAGTTATTCTTCGTTTGTTTTTTTATTTGGATTCAAGGTGTTAATATATTTAGTAAAAAAAAAAAGCTTACAGACACCACAGAGCTTGTCAGAGGGTTAGATGTTATTTTGCTAAACAGGGGAAGTTTGAAGATGTGATGGTTTTGATGTTGCAGTTCTTCAAATCTACTGTTGTACATTTATAGCTTTGGATTTTACATCTTAGGACTACATTTACGCCTCCCAAATTGTAAACAACATGGTTATTAGTGGAGAATAGACTAATATTATATGCTTTGTTTTGAGAAAACTAGTGCAACCCTGCCTTAAGTGTATCTATAAAAATATTGCTCTATTTATAATTAATCTGTTATTGACCAAAGTTTTCCACCTACATTTTCAACCATTTATTTCCCTTCTATTTGGATAAACTTGCTTGAAGATCTAAACGTCTATAATTTATTAGACTTAGTCTCTGTATTAATAAAAGCTTTTTAATATCCTACAATTCAAACGCAGCTAAATCTTTCACGGACAGACAGACTTTTGAAAGCAAAGGAAAAGTAATTCTCTGTAATGAGTCATAATGAGGCAGATGGAAGGAAAATGTCTCCTTGTGAAGGCAGACACATGATGTTTTCTTTCTTTTTAAAAAAAAATATATAAACTGAGCTTACTTTCAAGAGGTGAATGTTTTCCAAAGATGGTGAAACGTATCTTCTTATATTATACAACTTAACCTGACATCAGCATGCACACGCACACAGGCAACGAAGGAGGAGGCTCTCTAACATGACTAATGGGCATTTTGCTACAGCAATAAAAAAAAAAGCTGCAGGGAGAGAGCTGGAGAGCGTGGAGTCAGATGGAAAGAGGGAGAGAATGGCCATCAAGGGGGGAATAATGACTGAGGGAAGGAGAGAGGCAGTAAAAGTAAAAGAGAGGCAGGCACAAGGTGTGAATACATAGCTCAGGGCCCTAAAAGATTTCCCATCATGCACTGCCTTTAAGCTCCTCTGCGTAGCTGTAAAACAGGCAACCCCCATAGCACACATTTCACCCCCTCCAACGTCAGGTCACACATAACACACACATATCACATCACCTCAAACTCAACAAAATACTACAAGTGTAACATGCAAACACTCCTCGGACACACAAACCGTTTCTTAACATTTAACATCAAAAGTATTCCCCCTCCAAATATTCATACACTCCTGTGATGAAGACATTCGGTGTGTGCATGAGTCACTGGGTCACAGCCGCGCTGTTAGCCTTTGTTCTGTTGGGATGTGTGTTTAAGATTCAGAGCTTGTGATCTTATCCGACTGCACGCTGAGCACAGAGTGGGGGAACAAACAAGCAGCATACTGAGGCGGCACGGCACACACACAAGCCTCTAATGGAGGACGCTGATAACAGATTTCAGCTTTAATTGTTGGGGGATTTAAATAATTTATTTGACAGACAAAGATGCAAACTCAGCCTCAACCCCAACCCCCACCCTGACGTATGCAACGCACAAATCTCCCCTCAAACACTTACACCCACCACACCCTCACTCTTTCTGTTAACATGCATACATGCACACGTTTAAAAACTGTGAGTGCCCACTTTGCCATTTGTCTCCGATATGGAAAAGAGAATTAGAAAAAATAAATGTGACCACATCATAACAACATCCACAAGGTTCAACAAACAGTTTGAAAAAGTGGTAACTCTAATGTCAGACATACCAGTGTGGTATCTACTACCTGCAGACAAGATGTGGGACTGAACACCCACGTCTCATTTTCTGTCTCACTGAGTGTCTCTTACTCTCATTCTCTCTGCTAACTGCTTTTCGGAATTCTCCAGTTATCCTCCCGCAACACTGGCAGATAGTTTTTTTTTGTTGCAACCACTCGCACAGAAACATCTGTGGGAGAGCTGGAGTCAAGCTGTCAATCAAGGCCTAGAGGAGAATTCGGAGGTGGATCCACAGATGCTCCACTTTCAGCTTGCATCATGAAACTGCCATTTACATAGTAATCAAAACCATGTCTTGTTTTCTCTATACTTTAATTCCAGCCAGCCCACTTACACACAAAAGCCTAAAAGCTATGACACTCCTTCAGGTTGGAAAATGAAGACCTTTATTAAAAGGGTCTTAATGAAGTTGAACTGAATTGGGTGCACAGAGTCCAAGGCTGTCACTCACATCAAACATCACCTGTCCCTTTAAAGCTTTTTGTTTTGAATTTCTCAGGACAAAGACATCTGCTATGGCAACCCAGTCCGATCTCCTGAGGTGAATCACACACACACCAAAATTCCTCTCACGATCTTTGTCGCTTGGCAGCAGCATGGCACTGGGATGAAAAACAGCGCAAGAAAAAAGGACCAATCAGCTGGACTAATGTTTTTCTGTGTGTGTGTGTGTGTGTGTGTGTGTGTGTGTGTGTGTGTGTGTGTGTGTGTGTGTGTGTGTGTGTGTGTGTGTGTGTGTGTGCAAATGTTAGTGGATTGGCACAAGGGTAGGGGTTCCAGGCTTTTCATCGCTTTCACACAGTCCCTTCTAGCTGCTTTCAAAGACTCTTTAATACAACCCAACATGTCAAAACAAAAAAAAAAACCTTAAAAAAAAATACAAGGCAGGTTTAATGTGACGCATCAGATTGTTCATACACATCTATACACAAGCACTGTAGTCATCAAATAGACCTCGGCTCCATATATGGATTTTTATTTTGGCAATTTAACCCTTTCATAAAGGGCAGCAGCACACAAAGGGCTGAACATGTGCTGTGTCAGGTGCTGGTAAAGAGGAAAGGGGGGGGGGGGGGGGGGGGGGGAGAAGGAATAAGAGCACCAGAGGAAACAAGGCTGGGAGGGGCAAGATAGAAAGGTGGATAAGAGAAATAAAGATGCGAAAAGGAGTGAAGGAGAGAAAATGAGAGAGAGAGGCTTGATAGAGATTTCTCTTTGGGGAAAGATGTAGCTGCCTTCACCTGCCTTTCTACCCTCCCCCCCCCCCCCCCCCCACCCCCGCCCGTCCCTTCCACTGAGGCCTCATTAAGGGTCTCCAGGCTATAATTCATTCACTCTCCAATCACTTATCAGACACGCAATTCCCCCGAAACACTCAGTGGGATCCCTGGTCTTATTGCACAGGGAATACTGACGCTCAAACCAAACCACGTTGATGCTAGCAGAGCAAAAAATAAATAAAAAATGAAACCAAAAGTTGATATACTCCTGTTCACTGCAGCCTTGGGTCCATTATGCAGTTAGGTCTATAGCACGCAACATACAGGCAAATAGAGGTGCGTCGTGAATTATGCAGCGCATAGAGAGGCTGTGGACACGAAGAAGAACATGCAGATCTGTATCTGTTACAACATGTGGATTGTTCATGAACTCTATACGGACACATACACAGTCACAGACTATTGGAGGCCTGCACAATCAGTCACCAAGTTAGCATGACTTGATTAATTTCAAATTGATTTATGCTATTTAAACACTCACATCCATCACTGTGTTTGTGTTCGTGGGTATTTCTGCTCTCAATCTATCCACTGACTAAATCAGATATTGCGCAGTGGTGAATTTGTTTAATAGTTAATCCTTTGACAGTAAAGCACACTTTCGATTGATTTTTATTCAGCATGACGGAGGAAAATGAGTAATCTATAAGAGACAATGGTCTTAAGAGAGGCATTAGTATCTTTTCCTGCTGAGAGCACAACAGTCTTTCCTCCTGTCCATGTCTTCAGCGACAGTCAGCTCCTGGATCTCTCTTTGTCTCCACTAATCCTCCGCGCTGAGACGAGACGGCTCGACAGAAGAGAGGGGGGAAGGAAGAGAGGTGGGAGAGACAGAGGGTGAAGATATAAAGGGGTATAAAGAGATGGAGAGGAAGAACGAAAGAGCATAAAGGGGAAGGCTGGTAAGTCAGTGCTTTACATACAGCAAATGCTACAAACACTTACCCTTCCCTTAAAGGTTTACATTTTAATAAACACTAGCAGCAGGGCTTTGAGAATGAACCACTTCTTCTCAGAGTACAATAACTAAATAAAAAAGGATAGCCATTAAAAAATGCGTGTCATCTTGGGTGAAATGACTGGACTGGTATTGGATGGATTTCCTTGTGGTGACGTTTACCAGATGTTTTCCCGACAGGATGAGTTTTAATCACTTTGATGAAAACCCCATGTGGTGAATTTTTTAATTGTGCAATACTTTGGTTTGTGACCAAATACCTTCCCAATTAAACAATTTCCTTTCAGCCTCAGCTGAACTTCCTTAACAAAAGTGAGCAAGCTGTCCTAACTACAATCCTAAAAAATGGTCACAGCCTGTTGGAATGCTGATGTTAGCATTTAGCTCAAAACGCTGCTTTTTGGCATCACAGAGCTGCTAATACAGCTGTAAACAATATTCATGTGACCATGTGTGCATTCAAAAACAGTTTTGCAGGCAATTGTTCTCCCTCATGTTCATACGGGCTCCAAAGACACAACATCCCAACAACATCACATCTATGTGATGGGGGACAAAGCTTACAGCTCTTGTGCAAAATGATGTATTATAAACTACAATATAGATGCTATGATGAGGCTTAAAAAAATATGTTTCACCAAGCAGGTTTATTCACTGTGTAGTAAATATTTGTGGGATTTTTCGCTTTGCATTATTTCCTTTACTATTGCATTATAAGATAGGGATCCCTTAAAGGCCAAAAAAACCACTCATACAGTCATGTTTGAGATTATTTAAGGACAGACTTGAAAATAATGACTGTTTCATGCTTTCTCAGAATTATAGTATGCATGCCTCTGAAGAGAAACACACACTCAAAAACACACAAACATTAACGCTAACATCCATGCTGCTATTTGTCCTTCTAATTAACCTGACGCACCTCCGTAAAATTAATTTGTATCCACCTTCCTGTTACACACCACAAACTCAGAGGCAAACATGCACTCCCTTACAAGAACACACAGTTCCTGATGTGTTGTGAGCCATTTGCTCAAACACAAACTGTAATATGTTGTTTGTGAGCCATTTGCTCGCACAAATATCATTCCTTTAGCTCAAGCGTGCGTAAGAGTGCTCGTGTGTGTGATCAGTGGACACACAGATCAGAGAGAAGAAGTCCTGCCTGAAGCAAAAAGGAAAACAAGGAACTGGGAGACGGAGATGAAGAGAAGAGAGAGAGAAGAGGGGAAGCAGGGACTAGTTTCTTTTTAGGGTTCTCCTTTCAAGTACATACCTCCCTCGAGCATGCACACACACTAACACGCCACACAAACTATCTCATCCTATCTCCTGCTCTTACTCAACCCACCCACCAAGACTCAAGGGTGCATGAAGGACATTTTCACATCCCTCTGTCTCTCTCTGTCCTCCTCTTTCTCTCCATCCTTAACTATTTCTCTTCCCTCTCCACCTCTCTTTTTCTTCTTCTTCTTCTTCTTCTTTCTCGCTCTCTCTGTGTTTTCCTCATTAAGTCCTCAGTAAATCAGATCATGCCTGTTTGCAATAAATTTCAGACGTGGGAGCAGAGGAGGAGAGACAGCGGTGGAGGTGGGAAAGGAGGAGAAGAGTGGAGTTGGGCTGCAGCAATGTCAGGATGTAGGGAGCGAGACACGGGTGGATGATATATAGTCCTGGGATGGGATATGAGAGAGTGTCAAATAAATCACGTGTGGATGTAAGTCTGCGTTCACATGTACTTACAAGCAACACAAGATAAATGCACACATGCGCGGGACAGGAAGGCACACTAATACTACCACAGCATCAGCAGCCACACACACACACACACACACACACACACACACACACACACACACACACACACACACACACACACACACACACACACACACACACACACACACACACACTTTAGTGATCAAAAACCCCTCAGTGTCATGAGCTCATTTTAAACATGACATCAGCTGAACAGAATATTCTTGCTCTTTTTCTCCTCTGAGAGAACAAGAGATTATTGTTGGTAAAAAAAAAAAAAAAAAAACTTTTAGATCCAGCAGTTCTTCTGCTCTGCTCAAAAACAAGTGGGAAGAGATATTTTTCTCCAAAACATCTAAATCCCACTCATTTTACACAAAGACGCCGTTTGATCAATGACATTCAGATCATTTCCAGGGCTTTGCTGGGTAAATAACTCTCCCAGTTGAATCGTCAGTACAACGAGTGATAAACTTGATATCCAGCTCTTTAAATGAAATAGTGAAAGTTACAAGCAATGACGTAAACATTATAAAAGGAGAAGTTGTTTAACGTTAGACAAATTCAATTGCAGTGCTAAAACAAAGTTAGCACTGTCTTGACTTTTTGAAGCTACTTGCGCTAGAAGACGTATTTCAACTTATAGCTCTATTTTAAAACAATAGTGTAAAAAACTGACACTTCAGCCACAGCTATTAGTTCAGACGTTTGATGTAAGGAAAGACTGAAAAAGGTCATCCAACACTTCAAACTCAATTTAAAAATCAACAAAAACGTAAGTAATTAAAGAAAAAGTTCTCGTCATTGTCCTTCTCTTTAAGTATTGATTCTTCCTTTTTTCCATCTGGGCCTCATTGCTGTCGATCTGTCCTTGTTATCTCTAATTAAGACATCACTTCACATGCTTCCTCTGCACCTGAGGCCCAAACGAGACGACACACCACACTTTGTCAGGGGTCATTTTAACGACTGCAATGGTAGAAACAACCTTCTTCTGTTCACACACACACACAAACACATTCTTGCTCAATCCCAGGCGTACCAACACATATGCACACATTCATCAAACCAGCCAACCATGGGATGTTTCATTTGCATCTTGCCTAACATATAAGCAGTATGAGGAGGGTCCCCATGGCTGTATCAGTGTTGTATCCCCTTCAACCCCCTCCACACTAACGCTGTCAACCCTACTGCACACACACACACACACACACACACCCCCACACCCACACACACACACACACACACACACACACACACACACACACACACACACACACCCTTCACATAGATGAATAATGTATTTGCCATTGCCTGTAATTGACCCTTCAGTATTTGCATAAAGATGGAGAGCTGACACAACACAGTAGAAGTAAAATAACACTGAATCTCTGACAGAGTGAACATGAGAGGTGGGAGAAGGCCTCTCCTCTTTATGTTGCTGAAGATCATCATTTCGTAACACTAGGAGACTAGGTTATGAAACTCGTGTGTGTCAGTTGTTCCCACGTGTTCTTCTTGTCCATCTGCACTCACATATTGTCAAACATACAAAACCTATAAACCGTATGAGTATAACATAGCACAGACATGTCCACTCTGATCATTGTTTTTCTCACATAAACAGAACCTCTCACACTTAATCACAGACAAGCTGCTACCTAGAAACGTACCATTTATTATCAGCAACAAAGGAGTTGGGTAAATAGATTGCAGGAATTCAGGACACTTTAATCAATAGTTATTGAGTGACAATTCAATATGAGCACTGATTGAATTGAATTATTTACTTATTGCTGCACCCCAATAATATCTATTTTCCTTTCTAATAGTGCATTTTGAATGGATTTTGGAATGGATTTACATAAAGTATATTTACTATTGTATCTTGAAGAAAGTAGTTATATGTAACACTGCAAGTAATCCTTTTTTGGCCATTTGACACACCTTGGACAAGCCGGAAACCGGTGCAGACACACACACGAGTATTTAGACCCTTTTTTAATCTTAAAGCACCATCTATTATTCAGCAAGAGCAGGTGGAAGAGGCGGGGTGGAGGGGTAGTTGGGGTACGGCTGAATGGAGAGCGTGAGGAGGGAGGGGCAATCAAGGGTGAAGATGAGTGTGTTGGTGTGTGGGTGTGGGTGTGTTTATGTGCGTGTGTGGGTGTGATGAAAAAGTGAGGCAACCCCCCATCATGTGCACATTTTCAACCCACTCTGGTCCCATGAATGGTAAATTGTAGCCGGCCGCTGAGATTGAGGATGTGAGGAAGAAGACAAAGACTGCAAGGGGGAGTAAAGACCCCATGACCTCCCAACCCACCCCCCTGACTTCCTCTCTATAAACAGTCACACTTCAGATGTGTGGCTTGTGTCATTACAGCATGTTGCCAATGAAAGGGTTAATAACTACAGCACATTCAAACATTTGACAATTATCTGCATAAAATCATTCATTTCAAATCTTTCTTTTACAAACAAATACCTCACAGGTACCTCCTCGTGCTTGTATTGACTACCTGCATCATTTTGTGAACAAATCAAACACAGTCATGTGGCTTTAAGTTGTTCTTTGATATCACATACTGTGTGTTATCATGCCGTCTGCAATGTTAGGAAGTCTGTAAGACAGCATTTGGACAGAGCAGTGAACTAACATAAGTATACTAGCATGACCATAGGTAGTTGAAATGATCACCCTTGATGTGTCTCAAATGGAACATTCCCATTGTAAACTCTTACGCAGCCCACCTTAAATTGTGCTGAGCATGAATTTGGAAGGAAGTGGTTCCTAAATCCATCATTGGGATACACTTCCTGCAACTGACAATCATAACACTGACTACTTTTTTCTTCTTCTTTAAATCTGTTTCACTGTGTGGAGCATGACTGCCAGCATTGGACCATGAATCTGTCACATGCTTCTTCATTGACTATAAATACATTTGACCAGAAATAACTAAAAATTAACATGTTTCAAATTTAAATTGTTTGTGTGTCCTGTTTCATCCAAGTTTACAATTATACCAAATGGTGCAGGCAACAAATTCTAGCTGAGAATCGTAGAAATGTCATGGGCTTCAGATATTTGGTCACAAATCAGACATAAACTTTTACTTCATGTTAAATGAACGGTTTGGTGAACATTGATGTCAGTAAGATTAATCCTCAGACGCCCATGAACATCTGAAACACATTTCCTGGCTAGTATCTCTCCTTTATGTTTAGACATATTTCAGTGATGGACTATTCTTTCGACAGTCATCCATAGATCAACATTATTAATAGTGCTAAACATTTGTAGAACAAGCACTTACCAAGAAATTTTCCATGAATTTTGATATCTGAAACTTAGAGCACTTGGCTAAAAATGTACACTTAAAAACAAACATGTTCTCTCAAGATACATGTGCTTCAAATTCACAAGACATATGACTTTATAACTAAACGCCCACACTTCTATTACTCACAGTCTACGGCAAAACAATGACTGGAGGCTAAGATTCATGGAGAGAGGAGGATAATGATTATGAGGCACTGCAGATCAACTGACACATATTACATATAATGCTGAAAAACACACCTTTTTTTTAGGCTCATACCAACTACTAAACAAAAAAATGAACCGCAGCTAAATCACTCATGGATCCAAAATGAGAGAACTGTGTTTTGTTTCTGGGAATCAAAATACCTCCCACTCCTGCACCCACAGACACACATGAGCTGAGTTTATTTGTCTGGAGTTTGGTATATGACAAAGAGGAGAGAGGAGGGCAGTGTCAGGATGAGGAGAAGGAATCTCAGTTGTACACATTTCGACACAGAGAGAGGATAGAGAACTACTCCCACAAAGGACGAAAATGGGGCTGGGATGAAGACTAATCTTTCTTCTTCTTTATCAAAAAGTCAATTTCTTATTATCAATTAAATGCTAAAAAAAAGTTTTTTAAAAAGTCCCATCACAACCTTTTACAGCCTAAATGTACTTGTTTTGTCCAACAAACCATCCAAAATACTAGTCGATCCTCCTATTTTTTGATCATTTTATCTTTGGCTATACATTTATTGAATTAAGTTTTAAACACCGATCTGTTTCCAGAAGCCTGATGGCAGGGGTCAGGTTGTATGTAACCTCAAACAGTCACAAACCTTAAAGATACATTTAGATCAGTGTCAAATACAACCAAAATGCAGACATTTCTCACAGCTGGAATTGTCTGATCTTGTTTGATTATAAGTTAACCTGACAGTCAATATTTATTCTCTTTGCATCTTTCTGGTATTATGGTTGACAAAGATTAATTGACTGTCAAAATGGTTGCACAGTTTTTTTGTGCTTGATGTTTCAGTCTTGAAGGACAAAAACAGATCAACATCACACAGAACAACGCTCTATTGCACTGATCTCGGTCTCTCATTTTTATTCAGTGCCACACATGTCAAACTGTGGCCAGGAGCTGGCTGATTTGAGGCTAATTCACTCTCTGCTGAGTTAAAAACAACACTTCACTTAAGTGTTTGCTTGCAGACGTTGTTCTGGTGGAAAGTTCAGAAATGATAGAAAAGAACAACTTGGCCTACAATGTCACACAGATGAATAACAACTTTACATCAATACAAGTGCTGATGAAAGTGAGTGGGCTTGTGACGGCGCACTGATATGTTTGTGTGTGTGCAGACGCATACTTTATTTCCATGACTGGTTGATACGTCAAGCAGTGAGCTGCAGGCTTTACAGAAACAAATCCCCTAAACCTGGGAATTCCTGTGATGTAACATTTCACTCAGTAGGGAAGTGACTTCCACTGTGATGAGCAGGAAGCATCACCTTATGTGCTTGCCAAGTTCACACACTTCCTTTTTTGATGGGCTAAATGAGACAAACGAGCCCAGGTCTCGCAATGCATGACACAGGGAATCAGAAACAAAACCAAAGAGAGATTTTATAAGGAAGACGCCAAAAAGTGCGTTCAAAAAGCACAGAGAGAGAGAGAGAAGGAGAGAATGAGGAGAGAGAGAGTTACTTTCCATCAGCTAAGATGTGATCAATATCAGTCTGACAGGGCAGTGCTTCAGCCTTTACCATAAATCACTTCCTATTATGATGGAACCTCTAAATCATGCACAAACACACAAACAATACCTAAGTGCTGCACATACACATATCCACATAGATGCATGTACATTCATTCATATAATGGCCTGATGTAGCGCACCTCCATCAGAATAAGATATTAATGCTCAGGGGTTACCAAATAGGAGCAATGACCCGCACTAAGAGAGAAGGTTGCAGTACTACAATGACCAACATTCAGGTCACACAAATACAGGATATTAATGTCTGTTATGTGCTATTTAGTTGCTAAAGAACAACACTGACAAAAAGTGTTGTCCAGGCCACAGAGAATGACATTCGACTTCTGCTGAGATCATTTCTGAGTCAGAAAGTCAAATATACTTGACTCAACTTCTATGAAGACGTCACTCCACAGACAGATATAAACACGAATAGATAACCAAACAATGGATAGCTAGCTTGCTAGCCAGGCCAACAGAAAGATGACAGGACTGATAAGACAATTAGCTAGCTCAAGAATTTCTGGATTCAGAGAGACAAATAGCTAACCCAAAACTTATAGTTTAGCTTGGTAGACGAACAGACAGCTAGTCAGATAGTCAGACTGACAGAAAGAAAGCAAATAGTTAGCCTGCCAACAGACAAATGACTCAGCTGACACACACACAGATAATAACTAATAGCTAGCTTCTAACACAGAGGTATGTAGTCAGCATGGCTGACAGCAAAACATAGCTATTAGCTATAGCTTATCAGACAAACAGCCATTAGCTAACAAGACAAATAGCCTGCTAGACCAACAGAAAAAAAAACTATAGAAAGTGACAGAGAGTTACTGTATAGCACAATAGCCAGAGATGTAGTTGGTCGGTAACCAGACACAGAAAGCTTTTACTAAGACAGATAGCCATAAAAAAAGATGAAATAATATAATACTCACTGATTCAGTTCCACATCCAAGATGAATATTCTGCCAAAAGCTTCAACTTGAAAGCTTGCCTGTGCCACGTGGTTTACCTAAAAAAGCAGAGAAGACAGGTTAATTACCCTTAAATAAATGCATAGGCTACATTATATATGGTCAGTTCATTAGCATGTTATGATCAATTCTTGTCTACGTTGATGGATGGCTGTATTGTCTTTTTTGAACACCAACAGCAGTAAGAAAATATTGTTTTCATTTGCCATCTAAATGTTTCTGCATTTTGTGAGCGACAACGTATGTAGAAAACATAATGCAGCCTTTTGTAATTATAAGTAAATGCCTATTGGTTTCTATGTTTATCAGACCAAATTGTATAAAGGTACCAGAGACATAGAATAAAATAAATGCTTTCAAGACATATTTTTGTCCTGCAGCATTGAAATGTACAACAGAAATGTGCATGTGCTGTGTGTGATTGATTTAGGGATTGAATTCATTCTCAGCTCTGGGCACATATGGTACAGGCTTTATTACACACCCTTGGGTCAATGAGATCTCCCCACATTCATTCCTGTGCAGGTGGAGGGGGAGTCCCAGAGCTGAACTAAAACACATCTCACCCTACCCTCCCCCCAGACTGAGCCCAAGGGCTACCACCTTCATTACAGACCGGACACCGCATGACAACGAGAGGAGGAGGGGAGTGTGTAGGTTTTTGTTTCCGTTTGAGGAGGTGCCTATATGTTCGCTCAAGGACGACCTTAGCCCATGAGGTCCCAAGTGACCACAGACTCTTTTGTTTGTAGGAGTGTGTCTCTGCGTTGCCAATGAATATAAGAGATGGTAGGCATGTGTGTGTGTGTGTGTGTGTGTGTGTGTGTGTGTGTGTGTGTGAGCACATTCAAAGGGCAATCCCTTTCCATGGCACGCTTGTGATGAAATCTATTTTGGCAGATTGGATCCATAATGGGAGGAGGTACCAGTAATTGTGTTTAATGAAAGCACATCCCAGCTTGACTGAGCCGAGCCAGTATTCTGATGCTACCACTGATCCTTCCAACATTGATTTCTGAGTAACAGCATGCCTGACTTTCCACTCTGACTCTCAAAGTATGACTCTAAGTGCTGTTAATATGCTGTACACACACACACACACACACACACACACACACACACACACACACACACACACACACACACATACACAGTAAGCAATCATACAAACCAACATATACACACACATTCTGGCTGATTCCACTTGAAGCGTTTCTTTTTTTCACCAAAACATCAGGAGCACTTTGCTGAACTCCCAATTGCTCATTCAGTGGTGAAGCTGTTTGCGTCTCAGACTGAAAATAGGCAAAGCAACAGAATGCTATAAATAACTTCCTGTGTCACACATTTTTAGATCTACTTGACAGATTTGTTTTTAGGCTGTTGATCTAAAAACAGCCAATAACTGATCAAACTTTGTACAAGTGACATCAAGGATGATTGCACTATCTGCAACTCTCTGGAGAATACGACATTCAGAAGATCAGAAACAAAATCAAGGATAGCAATGTCTGTCTCCTCTCCCTCCTACCTTGCTCTGTTCCTCATGCGCAACATTTAGCCTATTTTAAAGCATGGTTTGAACTTTTTGACGTATTGATTTCCAATATGCAAGTTATTTTAAAATTATTTTACAGCTAAATAAATACATCCCCCGAGCTGTAAACGCAGGAAATACACTCACCTGTATCTTGAAAACATGAGGGGTTAGGCTTGATATTAAATAGCTTGTGCAAATCTTCTTTAAAATATAAAATGTTTGTCTTTTTAAATCTCTCTTGCTCTGAAGCAAATAGCCTCCTGTCTTTAAAATCCAGTTCAAATGAAGACTATGTTGTGTGATAAACCTGTGATGGGGATGAGTATCAGCTTCAAAAGGAAAATATAAAAATCATATCTGATGGCAGATGGTTCCTGTTAGCTTGTTTACCCATCGAGCTGCAGCTCTGTCTGAGGTGTGAGAGAGACAAAGGGTTAGCGCCACCTCCCTGCTTGCTACCATCTGTAGCCCTCTCCACTCTCTGGGCCCTGAATAGGCTATCCCAACACAAGCCTTAGCCGAACAAATTAAAAACGCATGACAGGTTTTCAGAATGCTAATTGACTCATCTGTTGAAATGAACCCAGCAGACATCCTGCTTCACTGAACTGAGTCAGTGAACACAATTAAAGGATTGGGATTATTATTACACAGTATCAGGCCAAATGGTTCAATATAAAGTTTTTTGCGATGATCAATATGGTTGTTCCTGGTTTTAAGAAAACTACCTAAAGCTTTGTGCATGACTTTGTTTACAATTTAGAGGATATTCATTTACAAAACATTATAAAAGCTTAACCCATGAAGAGCTTCTTATTTGCTAGCCACCAGTGTTTTGCTCAGCAACAAAATGTGCTATTTTTTTGTATTATTTTACCTTTTTTTTTACTAGGAAAATATTCTCAAGAGATACAAGATCTCTTTTTCAAGAGAGTCCTGCCCAAGACAGCAGCATACAAGTTTCAGACAGAACAAAAGACAGACAATAAACAAATCTTACATCAATCCACTAATCAGAAGTGTTAAGCAGAGAAACGTCTAATGATCCTTTATCCTGCTTTTAAAATCCCAGCCAATGTAATGTTCTAGTTTAAGATGGTAGTGTATGACACAATACACAAGACATATTTTATAAGGATACCTTCTGTATGACTTCAAAGAGGATTATTTAACAGTGGGGTGAAAAAAACCTGTGATTGCCCTCTGGTGGAGAGATTATGTATACATAACACTATTTCTCATTACCTTTATTGTAGTATATCTTTCACTTACAGCCTGTTCTTAATACATATCAGACGATATAAACACATATCCCATTATATCCGTGAGATGGTACGTTAAACCTGGTGACAATATAGTCAGATCAGACATGCTGGTCAAGCTCTAACAGTTTATCTTTAGTCTCTTTCATTCATGAATACAGTGAAAAATGCTGCTTAATGGGATATGAGATATGAGATCTGATGTAGGTGAGACGGCTGCTGGGACAGCGAACCAGCTGGGCACACAAAATGCAAGTTATCACTGAATTATTAATTATACTGACAGCCAGAAGACCATGGCTGGTGATTTTCTAAATGCACAGTGTTGACAAAGTGGACGTGAGGACATGCTGAGTAATTGATTTAAATAAAAGACGGGATGGTCTGCTGTTGGGATATGCAAAACAATGACCCAAATAGCATGCTAAGACAGTCTAATTAGAGCAGCTTGGCTGTGCCTAAATGTTTCAGGCTTTTCCTGTTTTGTTTTTTAATTCACTTAGCAGTATATTGTAATTTCCCCCGCTGAGGATGAGGGCAGGGATGTACAAAACATAAACAAGCACGCGCACGCACACACACACACACACACACACACACACACACACACACACACACACACACAGCAGTGCATGTAGACACTCCCCTGGCTGAAAACATGGTTTACCTGAGTGGATCCGGAGCTGGCTCTAACCCTGGTGCTGAGCTCGTCCTCTGTGATCTGGCTGTGGTTGTGTCTGCTGTAGAGCAGGCGGAGAGGCACCGTGTCCTCCTTCCCCACGAACCTGCTTGCATCACGAAGAGCCTTCAAGCTCGACAAGGCGACCCCTGCACAGAGACGAAGAGCAAAACATTGGTTTTATAACACGAGTGATACCTTCATCACAAACAGCGCCATCTAAATTGTCGATTGCTCCCTATTTCCCTTTGATCACAAGAACCAGCCACAAGCTACATATATTTCAGATGGAGATCATGAGGTAGACGGTGGTATGAATTTAAAAAAAACACAGGCCTATTTATGAGGATTTTACGCTTTTGCGCGATAACAATTCAATTAATAGCCTATCTGAAACAGCATCAGTTACCATTTTGGGCATTGGGGCTGCTCTGGTGACCGAAGTGCATCAATCCACAGACGCACAAAAGGGAAATCCACCATCGCGGGCGCATCCTCAGCATCATCACCGTCCTCTTTCTCTCTTTTGTTGGAAATTATAAAACGATGCGGTATTCCAGGGGCAGGATCGCAGGGTCCTGCCTTCGCTAGGGGAGCTGGAAACCGGGGCTGGTTGTCTGGTTAGCGCAGTCCCGCTGGATGGGGGCCATCGGGGTCCTTGTGAGTCTGAACGCCGAGCGCGTCTGAGAGAGAAAGCGCACCGAGATCCCGCGGATCAGCAGCACGGTGGAGGCAGGGAGGAGAGGGAGGGAGAGAGAGGGAGGAAGGCAGGGATGGATGAAGGGGAGGAGAGGATTGGGAACACCTCCTTAAAACACATCAATATCCAGCAGCTCACTGCAGAAACGCCTAATGCATAAATATGAGCGAGCAGTGGAGACGGGACGGAGGAAAGCTGCTGGACCAGCATCCACGCCCGTTTCCTTCTCCTCTTGTTTAATTTTCCTCCATGTTCAATTGCAGCAGAAGCGCCATTCCTGTCCAGTTCTGTTACGAGTTAGTCCATCGTCTGTCAGGAATCCAAAAAAAGCAGACTTAATGGATTCCTGTGCGCGCGTGTTGTGATATTGTTTTCTCTTATTGCTGGAACAATATTTCTCACATATCCGCACATTTGTTACTGTTGCCATAAAGACCAAAATGAAACATGTTCGAAAAGCCTATGTGACATGTTAATTTGTACAATTTATGCACCCTCATCTGAAACTGATCCCACATGGCACTGTCAACGATCGACATAGTTGTTTATTTATGTACACACCTGATGATTTGAGCAGGTGTGGATTTGCCCCAGAGCCAATATTTATTTCCAGACACATGGTGCTTGTTTACAGGGGGGAGCTGATATTGCTCTGAGGCAAAAGTTCAACACATTTGAGACAGTTCATCTTTATTATGGACGGACACCAGCCAATTTACATTCAGGGAACGCAAAAAAACATAATTACTAAATCCCACAAGCAGATTTGGGGCTTTCATAGTTTGCATGTTGTCAGTGACATCCGTTTTAAGACTTATAAGGACAAGTAAGACAAGGTCTGATCAAATGTGCAGAGTATTGTGTAAGTGTGTACGCAGAAAAGACACCAGCCACCTGGAGAAACAAAAAAAACAGTTTGGACAATTGACTTTTATAAGGTTGGTTTTAAGGTAGTTGCAACTAGTTCAGTCTATAAAATGTGACAATTGCCCATCACTATTTATCATACTGTAAGTGACAAAATGCTTATTTTTCTAAACAATAGTCTGAAAACAAAATTCTCTTCATTTACCGCCAGGAAGTAGAGAAAGCCAGAAGTATTGGTATGTTGAGCAACTGAAGACAATAAAGTCATCTTCAAGCAATCAGTGTTGCCTTTTCCTTTGTTGCTCTACCGCTGTCCCTTTGCATTGGAACACAATGTTTTGTCTTTTGATGCCAATGGCAAAGACTCCCTTTTTGAGACAGTGCATCCATTTGACAGTGAGGAAACAAGGGCACCGGGCTAATGCACTAAGCGCAGGGAGAAAAGGGTGACGCTGAGCTAATGCATCAGAAAAGGCGCAAGAAGGCAGGTCATTAAAAGTGCACTTAGGAGGACTCCTAAAAATGTCATACATAATGCCAAGTACCACACAGCCAACCTGCAGGTCATTCTCATCAGTGTATGTATCAACTATATGTATTTCATACATACAATGAGTTCCAGCTGTCTGTAAAGATTCATTTAAACAATTGTGTAAACCATGCAAAACATCATGACTACAGCTGCCTTTTCCCTTATTCTAATGCTTTATCTGAACAGTCAATATTCAGACCACATGCAGAAACAGTTAACTGACAAAAGCACTTCTGTAAAAGTTCATTGAGTAACATAGAAATTTAAGTTGTTCACAGGCTGTTGAAAATACAGTGTTTGTTTTTGTTCAGAACTGAAAGGAAAAAAAGGTCCTGTTAATATTTTGAGATGGGCCTTTTGATGTACCTGCCGTTATTAGTTGCCATTTGTTTTATTTATGTACATGTCACAAAGACAATTACCTTATACAAAAAAAAGGTGACCACATAAATTGGCACTCATTTAAGTTTAGAGGCAGAACTCTGCATTTTTCAGAGTTGATGTAAATATCAGCAGCTGAATATAAAAGGAATGACCAGTTATCAATTCTCCTAATTTGATTTCTACCCATCCCAGAGAAGATTTAGATAAAGACAAGATGTGTTATTGAAATGTGATAATAAAGGCCTTTAAAAAAAACTGTCAAAATATCACATGTTGTTTTATATTTTCAAACATTTTAGTTTTAGTAACCACAAAATATATTTTGTTGTTTTCTGGTTCACCTCTTAAGTTATATATCGCAATGCTTTAAACCTCAGCAAATCAGCTGCTGCTTTACATCTGATACAAACCCTGCAAATAAAAATAGTACAGTGTGTTTACTCACACTGTATTAAACTTATGTTTCAAGACCAAAAAGATCTAGGTCTAGGCTTGCAGAGTCAATGCCACAATCTGTGGTGTGGTTCTTGAAATCGAGCAAGTAACAACTGTTTTTCCCTGAAGCTACTGGTAATTTGTTTTCCTTTGCCAAGCCTTAAAACCCGAGAAATTCCACCTCCGTGTTATCACTTGACTGAAAAAGATCCCAAAGTGTCAGCATGGAGTCATCAGGAATGTCACTTGGCTTTACATGTTTCACAAGAGTGTCCACTTTCCTTCTTTTGTGTTCATAAACTTTGACCCTCCTCTGTATTTCCTGAACAGGAGGAAAGTTTTCTGTGGGAGGAGTTGTTTCTTCAGAGTTGTTTTCAGTTACTGTATTTTGTACAGCCTCACAAAGGGATGATTCCTGCTTCTTATCCGACTCCTCAGGATGCATTATTACACTGAGGCTTTTTAAAGAAACTTCTTTACAACAAACTTCATGTTTGTTCATAGAACAGACGTGAGAGGATAGGATGTTATCATCTTGAATTATTATTCGGTCCACTGGGTCAACCTGAGATACTCCAGAGGCAGCAGGGGCAGTAATGTCACCTCTAGAGGGTGCTGTTTCTGTACCTGGCCGAGAAATTTCAGCCTTACCAGCTTTCTGAGCGCAAGAAGTCAATGAAGTCTGTCTGCACGGCCGTTTACGTGCAAGAGGTTTGTGCTTGGATCTGTCCGAGTGAGTGCCATAAGTCCGTCTGTCTCTCTCTTTGTGAATCAGAGGGGCAGGAGGGGACTTCATTTTTAAAATGTGTCCTAAATTAGATCCCTTGCGGCCACCATCAGTCTGTTGCTGCTCTTCTTTAATAATCTCTGAGGTATCCAGATCTCCCTCGTGCCTTAGCTCCGTTTTCCCACAAGGTCCAGGAGCAACCAGAAAAGAGGAAACACTGCACTTGGGCCTGACATGGATCAAAGAAAAGATGAGATGAGCGAAGAGATTGACAAATAAATCATTGAGTCAAAAACTGATCAAGCAAAGACTTTTTTTTCAATAATGTTTTACAAGAATGGGAACAAGTTACCTTTTTACTTGAGGTTTGATGTGAAATAAGTTGCAGGGAAGGTTTGAAACCAGTCTGTCCACAACTAGATATTCATCAGTCTTTGAGAAAGCTTTGTGGCAGTCGCTCTGTAGATGCTTTAAAGAAATAGTGGGTTAAAAAATGTATAAATGTTCCATTAAATACAGCTTTTCAATTTTCAACGATTAAGCAAAATACTTTCTCTTGATAAAGTTATTTCCTGTTTTATTCAGCCACATAATAAACTGTTCACATATTCTTCATCTGAAAAACTATTACAAGAGAAAGTCCTACATACCACAGCTTAGAACAGGTATTTATTATAGTAGGGTAACTTTGATTGCACAGAGCAATATTTCAACTGGAAATTAATATATTTTTCAGCACACTTCATCTTTTTTTCATATTAAATGCTAAATTATGCAAAAAAAAACAAGATTTACCAGCTGCAGATTTGTTTATTTAGAATAACTAACAACACTTTACCAAATAACAGCCAAACAATGTCCAAACTTTTAGATTCATATCTAAATTAGGGTTTTAAAAAAATCAATCAAGGTGAGCAGTGGAGAGTTAAGAATACTGAGCCACAGTGAAGCTGTTCATGTAAGCCAAGTATGAACACTATTCATTGTCTTGGCTATAATAACTCTTCAAAAGCCCTGAAACAAGTTAAAAGCTAAATATAAACCAAATAAAAAATGTTGTTTATTTAAATAAAAAGAGATTTTGGTCCATGTAGTCTTTCATTATAAAAAGGCACTCATGTGATTCTACTTTTAGCTTCTAACAATGTCATATCTTACCGTTGTGAGGTTCTCATATTTGACCAAACAGCACTCGCAGTAGCCGCTTCGCTTCTTGTCTCTGTTCTTCTTTCGGACGTGTACTGTGTCTTCACTGTGATAGCAGGAGGACAGGGGTTACACAAATAAAACTAAGATGAAAACACTTTGGATTTCTGCATTCTGATAAAAGTTGAATTCAGTCTTGATGGCTGGTTCTGGCAACATGAACTCAAACAGTCCAAAAGTTATTTTAAACTCAGAGCATTTTTGAATTCAGAATTCAGATTCTGATCCAAATGTTTCAAAATGAATTAAATACATGTGTATGAAAAACATTTATATTTAATCAATAATCTGAAAAATACATTTTTGAATTGTTGGAAAATGTTTTGAGTCAATTACATGATTTCCCAAAAAGTGTTTTTGTGGTTTTGGCTTAACCAGTTTATTAAATAAAAAACAAAGCACAACAGTTCTGTCTTACTGCAAAACACAGAAAGAAGGAAGAGAAAATGGAAATAGTTTTACATTTTTAAAATGTCATCATTGTGACAGTGTTACAGGTCTTATATACTATGCTGTCAACATGTAAAGTTAGCAACAAAGGAAGCAGAGATGCTAAAGTGTACCTGTGTCCTCGCTGTTTGTTCCCAGGAGGATCCTTGTCCTCGACACAGAAGGGACTACAGGGAGGAAAAGTCTTCAGGTTGAACTCAGGCATGTTTGGCATAGTGAGGTAGATTGGACGATAGTGTCTTAAGAAGGAAAAAGACATACAGTCAACACATGTAAACAAGTCAAACACAAATGGTGGATGGTCCTTTTTAACCTTTTGTCTCTTACCTGCTCGAGTCCTCAACCTTGATGAAAGGTTTACTGATCCTTCCTCCTGGAGAAAAAATACTTCTGATTTGAGCAGCAATACAAAGTCTCTAAAACAGTTTAAATACTTTTTGCCTGAAAATAAATATATAAAAGACTGTTTGTGTGATAAAGGACAGAGGTTGGGAAAACTTGTTAACACTGTTTAAATTATTTACCTTTCAATTTTAGAAAGCTGTGTTTTGCTGCGGTCTCAACTTTGGCCTATAAAGAATCACAAGGGGGAAAAAACATTCATTGCAATGTTTTTCAAACATCTACAAAATCTATGCAATTTTTTTAGACAACAATCCAACAACATAAGCTAATTTCTGCAAGGAATTCATAGAAGATTACGAACCCGCAAGTGTAAACTTGTTTTTACAGCAGTGGTGGCAGGATGCTGGCCGCTGATAGTCCTTTTTCTCTTCCGAACATAGGCTAATATATCTGCAGGGGAAATTAATGTGATATAACTACTTTACCTAATGGTTGGTGTAATGCAGCATAAAAACCAGTTAACCCCATCCAACATACCATCTACGTAAAGGACTTTCACACCCCACTCCAAAGCATTTGACAGAATCTTGTTCATCTGTACCCTTTCCTACAAAACAAACATGTGTGTATTAGCACAGAAAACAAAACAGTTTATCACACTTCCTTTCTAAACTCATTAGCGTTGACTTCACATACCTGCTCTTTCACCACTTTCTCCACCAAAGACTTCCCCCTACTTTTAACAAACTGCAAGACAAAAACAGAAAATAATACTTAACAAAACAGAAAAATGCCACATATTAGAAGTGAGACAGAACATTTCTAAAAACATATCCCGAGAGCATACTTACTGTGTCAGTTTGGCCCTGAGACTTGCATTTGATGCTGTCTCCATGGCTGCCAGGCCGAGGTGGGTTGGCGCGGGGGTGAGGAGAACTCTGTCCAGAGTCTGGGCTGGGGACTGGAGAGTCCTGTCTGAGGCAATGCACGTATTTAGCCTCCCTCTTGTTGGATACCAGATACTTTATTTCCTTACTAAAAAACTTCTCCACAATCTGGATGAAAAAAGAGAGAAAAAAGGGATTTTGATGAACCCAATACCAACAGCTTGTTCATAATGCTTACACAGGAGAAATGATAGAAGTTTTAACCTAATTTTGTCCTTACCCCTCCAAGTTCCTTTATGTCCCCTTCCAAAGACTCTGCTACTCTATTAGATGGCAGATCCAGGTAAAACACTTTCCCAACAAAAGGTTTGACTTGAGCAGGCTTGGCTTGGCTCAGTGTTGCCTTATCACCTGCAGTAACAAGTCCTTTCCCTAAAAGGCAATCACAAAAATCACACAATAAGAGAGGGTGCCTTAGTAATCTCAGATGAAGCGCTTCATTTACAGTATCTTATCAATGACGGTAAGTGATCAACTATGTATGAAACCAAGTGATTACTTATTATCTGGTCAGATATGTTTACCATTTCTGATGCTTCAGAAAGTGATAACTCTTATGATATGAACAGATGTATTCATTTTGTCATATATTTCAACAATATTACTGCTCTTATGTCTAAATTACACAACTTTAATCGAGTGTTAACTGAATACTATTGCATTGTCTGTCCAACTGAAAGCTACTTGTCCCATAGGTATAAATTGTTTCATGTTATAAGGTTATTGTCACAAGATCAAAAGTTATTTAAAAAGGTTGACTTGCCTGGGCGTTACTTTAATTTATTAATGAATTTAAATTGTTAACGGCTCTTCGTCTACAGAGATTTTTTAAAAGGAAACTGTCTTCACATTTAACCCATGAGGTCCAACTTTTGCATATATAAAATACATTGTTTTCTTTTTTTTCCATCAACTCACTCATTCACTCCATTTTTAATAGATCAATGCCTGTTTCATTTAGCTGATAGAGGGTTAACATTCTCAGTCTTTCTATTGTATGTATGTGTCTAAGTGTGTGTGTGTATGAATACGTGTATAGGTTACTGTATATGTGTTTATATTTCAAATGTGTAATTCGATTTGTTTAGTTGATTTATTTGTCTCTTAAGAGGTGAGGTCCCTTGTATAAGCCTGTTGGCTTCTTGACCTCTCCTGACACACCTTTTATGTTTTTGTTAATCCTATTTTGATGTATTCTGATATGTGTGCTAATAAATAAATAAATAAAATGACACGTTTAAAATGTAAATAGCTGTGGCACAAATATCTTCAATGAAAACAATAGTGAAGGTCAAGAATTGATGGAATCTGAAACTCAAAACCTGTCAGTAATGTAAATGTTAAATAAGTATCTAACCCTGCGTTTCAATTCAATTCAATAAACTTTATTTGTCCCCGGGGGGAAATTCAAAGACACACAGAGCAGTAAATGAACAACAGTGCAGGTAGACGAAACATTTTAACCTAAATATAAAGTGTCAATTTAAATACAACTTAAAGCTTAAACTTAAAAATACAAAATGTAAAAGAGTAGATATAAGTGGACAGTGATCGGACTGACAGATGTAAACAGATGGAACCAGAACTATATGTAGTAAACGAGAAATAAATATATATATATACAGAACTATGTGCAGGTAGGCAAATACTAAATGATAAGTTATTAAGGTGCATGGTGTTTCGACATTTCGCTAGAAAACATAAAAACAGACGTGACACAAGCTTTTATAAAATAGTAGTTCATTATAATAATACCTGAATGTCTCTGGGTGCGTCTTGGCTTCATCTTTCACTCATAAAAACATGTTTATTTTAGAGTAAACATGTCCCAGGAAGTCATTATATGTAGCCTGTGTAGACAAAACAATACAAAATATTTACAAATAAGTCAAACAGAAAGCAAAACAGCACAGAGTAAAAAACAAAACAAAAGATATACAGTTTAATGTTTCACAATAATTTAAATGTAACAGACGACGAGTCTTACCGTTAAACAAACAGAGACACAGCTTTGACGGTCAGCTCATCTTACGTTACACAACTTCGTAAATTCACGCGAATAATCTACACACTAGCAGTGTGTGCACGGAGTTGTCCATTGGGAAGATGTTAAACAATGTTTTGCTGGAGAAATTAAACTTTATAAGTCACTCTTCCATCGCCTCGTTCCCGCTTTAAATCCAATGGTGAAGGAAGTGTAGGTTGCCAGGTTTGTCTGTCAACGTAAGCATGACGAGGTTTGAAAACACTAGTTCTCAACCTTAGCTCACATCAGTTTATTCGTTACACATGTGCTTTACTGTCAGACTTTATTCTTGAGTAGAAATTGTTCACATTTTATTGAGGTCAATATAGTTATTTCCATACTTTCGACAATCTTAAAAGTGTTTGAGGTTTTGCGGAAATCTTCAAATCTGGCAACACCAGCAATAGGTAAACGCAGCCTTTGTGATCCCATGTGATGTTTCCACATAGCTATACCAGCATAAAACAAAACAAATCATTAAATCATAAATAAAATAAATAAATAAAGCGATTAATTTGTAAAAAAAAATCGCTATGCTAAACGTGTCAGATTTTTGTGTTAAGGATTTAGGGTAAGGTTAATTCAAAGAATGTGCTGTGCTGGAATCAATACTACGTAACTTTTGTTATCATGTAATGTTTTGAGTGACTGACAAGTTAGCCGGGGTAACAATCCCATGTAGTGCACACGTGTTGAAGATATGCTTTTCTATTAAGACAGTAGCGACTGACATGCAGGCAACAAACTTAAAAACCTGAGCAGGATGTCTGTATTCATGAAAGACTTCGAGGCGTCCATGTTGCATTAAAAGGTCGGATGTCATGTTACCTGTTATCACAGCCTTCGTTTCTCATGGCGTTCACTAGCTCTGTTTGTGAAAGCAAATTCTTGTTCAAGCGAATCCTTAATAACATATTAATTATACGTATATTGTCAATAGTATGAGTGGTCAAAGTCCATCGTCTTCAGCCAATGGTGGCATTACTCCACTCCAACAGATGGTGGCGTCCTGCTCCGGAGCCCTCCTCACATCTTTGTTCGGTAAGATACCCAGAGTGCTGTTTCTACTTCTTTCAGCTCATCCAGCAGCACCTTCATGTAAATAATTATGTTCTTTCTTTTCCTAAGGTCAAAGGTCAAACTTAAAATCATCTTTTATCTATTATTATTCCCCAGCATCACAAATTACACGTGTTTTTGTCTTCCCTCGCAACAACTTTCTGTTCCCTTACATTCTTGATTTGTCTTTCCCTGCTATACATTTCTCCTTCTTCTTCTTCTTTCCACCCTTTCTGCTCCCAGCGAAACCAACTAGTATGCCATGTTTAAGGACAACTAACTGCATAGATACAGAATAAAGTCTAATGCTTCAGTTCAGTTTTAACCCTAAAGCCTAACCAGGGGGTCGCACATTTTCCAAGGCTAGAAACCTGTGTGCATGCATTCAGCTGTATTTTACACAACAATGTAACAATGTTACTGCACATGTCCGTGTTAAATAAGCAAATAAAACTACAATTTAAATGTTCAATATCAGAGAAGTAGGGATGTCGTCTACACTATGGTGACTGCACTATTTGAAGCTTTAGTAAGATGCAGGTTAACAATAAGCATCACAGATATAATGAAAATGGTGTCTTGCAATGATTAGAATCACAGCAAAATAGTTTTCTGCTTTTACAACTATTGATATGTGTCTGATATGTGGTTTCATACCAAGAGCCATAACACCTTAAAAAATGCCTGGGTCATTTTATCTCACTGTGCAAACTTTCTTAAAACCAATAATATGTGAACAATCATGGGAGGATTATAATCAGAGGGGTCCTCTGGGATCAGGGTGGCTCTCCTAATCACAGAGCTGTTTTACAGTTCAGAGAGGGTAGTTTGGGGTGAACAGATCATTTTGTTGGCCTGATTAACATTATTAATATATATTTACTGTATACCTGTTATTTACATCAATAGAGGCTCATGTTAAGTTTCTTGTTTTTTTCAGTCACTCCTTTGGATGTTGTGAAGATCAGACTGCAAGCACAGAAAAGTCCCTTCCCTAAAGGTAAAATCAAGTGTCATTATTAATACAGGTAGCATTAGACAAGCACATTTTTGTTGAATTAAAATGTCTAAGTCCATCGCCTTATTGTATTAAACTAAGAATATCCTGAATCAGAAGTGATTGAATACACTTTGTGGTTCTCTTATAGGAAAGTTTATGACCCACTGAAGTTAAAACAGCACAGATCATTTACAGAGTACATCAAAATGGACTGTTGTTTGAAAACTTCTGGGAACAGGTATTTGAAAAACAAACAGAAGTAGGGGAACATTTAAAGTAAATAACTTTTTTGCACGACATGAAACTTTGTTCTGTTGAGTTTTGGTGTGGCTCAAACTCAGTTAACCAGTTACTCAGTAGTTAATAATGTTCAGCATAATAAGCAAAAACTTCAGCCTACACCTTTTTCAGTGGGTTTAACCCTAAATGTATTTATATTTTTTGTATTCATTTGTAGTTTTCATATAACTTCTATGTGTTTCCTCGGTAGTGAAATATAATTTATTCCAGCCTACATAACTTAAACCATATCTGTCATGTTTTTCAGGGAAATGCTTTGTCTACTGTAATGGACTCATGGACCACATATGTGTGTGTGAAAATGGAAATTCCAAGGTCTGGTACAAAGCACCCGGTCACTTCAATGGCACACTGGTAAGAATTTTCACACGGCACTATTTACATTTCAAAATCAAATGTAAAGGATTAGGTTTAGTTGTTTTATGTTCAGTATCATTTTTTTTGTGTTTGTTTACAGGATGCCTTTGTCAAGATAATTCGACAAGAAGGCATAAAGTCATTATGGAGCGGTTTACCTCCAACACTGTGAGTTTAAAGACTTCTATGTGTGTACAATTTATGTTTTGCACTCATGTCTCTAGTCAGTTTTAGACTCTGTTTTAGTTTTAGACAGCCTACTCTCCACCATAAGCCGACTCACTGAGTAAATGTGGACAGTGGGAAGTTATTGAATATGTAGCTGATGCATTCATTGAGGGCGTTTTTGTTCCAGATGTACCTATAAGTGGCAAACCACCTTTAAGGCTGGTTACCAAAGAGTGCTTTATGTTCATTCTAACAGTTAATAGAATGAGTGTTTAAAAAATCTGGTTCATCAATTCAAAAGTGTTGTTTTTGTGGTTGATTTCTATCCCCTGCGTTACAAGTTGATGGATGTTTTGTGCATACTTAACATATTTGCTTTTTTTTTTTCCAGTGTGATGGCAATCCCAGCCACAGTGATCTACTTCACGTGCTATGACCAGCTGTGTGCAGTGCTCAGGCTCCGGATGGGAGACTACTCTCAGGAAGCTCCTCTTGTAGCTGGAGCCACCGCCAGAGGTGAGCTGACCACTTCTGACAAAAAATGAGTTGTTCTGGATACTAGCATTCACAATGATACTGTTGATCATCTTTACTCAAGTTATTGTGTATAGGAATATGGAATATTTCTCAGAGGAGAGGAATCTCTTGTCAATACTAGATTTCATTTGAAAACTTAGTGCGATACATTTTGACCCCGACTAGGTTCAGCAAAGTTTTTAACACTGACTAATGAGCCTTTATTAAAGAGAGTTAAAAAAATAAGTAAAACTCTTACTCAAAACTATTTTCTATCAAATGCTCCACTAAACTGTAAGATCATATTCAGTGATAATTACATTTCTTTGTTATCCGGCTGTGTTTTAGGATATCTTCTCTGTGACAGAATGATTTTGGTTCTTACCCTCATCTGCAGTTTGTTTTGAGCGTCTCTTTCCCCTCTCTGTCAGTGGGTTCAGCAACAGTGATCAGCCCTCTGGAGCTGATCCGCACAAAGCTGCAGTCTCAGAAACAGTCGTACAGGGAGCTGACTGCCTGCATCCGCTCGGCCGTAGAGACAGAAGGCTGGCTGTCTCTGTGGCGAGGTCTGGGGCCCACGTTGTACAGAGACGTTCCATTCTCAGCCATGTACTGGTACAACTACGAAAAGAGCAAGGGCTGGCTGTGTGAACAGTACAACACCAGAGAGCCAACGATAACCATTACCTTCCTCTCTGGAGCGCTGTCTGGCTCTGTAAGTGCATCTCCACACCAGTGAGCTTTTTGAAACCTTTAGATGAGGTCATTGATTATTTGATTCATAAATAGACCTTAATCTAAAAATGATTGTAGTGGTTAAAGCATGTGTTTCTTTCAGATTGCTTCCATCATAACGTTACCTTTTGATGTTGTCAAAACAAGAAGGCAGGTGGAGCTGGGGGAGCTACAAGCCAAGAATTGTAAGCATGACATTATCTGTTTAATGTTTAAATAGTGAGTGTTTCACAAGATTGTTAAAAAAAAAAAAAAAAAATTAAAGATCAAAGTCAAAATTCTCAGAAAATGTATTTTCTATGTTCAAGTTAGCTGAAAATATTTTAAGATGTGGACAACTGAAAGACATTTTAGGATGTCATATCGAGCTTTTTGAAATACTGATGGACATACTTATTATTAATATTTAATGAAACCAAACAACATACCTTTAGTAGAGACATTTTATATTTAATGTTGCTGTGCAATAAAAACTACTTTAAACTTTCTTCTATGCTAACATAATGGCACACTTACCACAACTTTATTCTGATTAAACGTGTTAAAAGTGAAGTGCTTTGGAATGAAGTGTGAAAACTACATTATTACATGAAACTTTGCCTGCTTTGGTCACTTAATGTTTGTGGTTGTCTTTGTCTTCTCAGTGTCACATGAGGTGTCCTCCTCCACTTTCAGTGTTATGAGCAGGATTGTGGCACAGGAAGGTGTTGGGGGACTGTTTGCAGGTATATCTTTTTGTGACCTTTTTTTTTGTTTATATTACACTTGGGCTCGTATTCATAAACATTCTGAGAATTCTCTCAGATAGCTCCTAAATTAGCAGCTAGCAAGGATTTTTAGCCGAGGAGTGATTTAGGAACATTCTTAGAGCAACTCTGAGCGAGGAAGAGACAGAAAGTTTTATCTTAGTGAGGAGGCGTGGTGGACCCCGTTGCTAGGTATGACACATTTTTTTTCAGAAGCTGTGATTGGTTAATCCCAAAAGTTGAGAAAAAAAGTCAACCATATAATCTAGTCGGACGTTGTGTAATCATGAACACTATGAAATTAGCATCTGTGTGATCATTTGTAAAACATACTTGAAAAGTATATAGCCTGTAAAATGTTTGAAATCGTTTGTGCAGCAGCTTCTTCACATGCTGATAGTTACGTCAGCAGGTGTAGAGGCTTTATTAATGATTGGATGCACCTGGGGTGGAGGTGACGGCATGGAGAGAAACTCAACATGCATGACTCACTGAAAAAAGTCAAAGATGGACTGAAATGTCTGTTTAAATAATTGATGTCCTTTTGGCCCAACTATGATTCAATAAGAATGTTCTTCAAGTAGTGTTTGAAGAACATTTCTCAATTTTTATCTCAGCTTGAGCAACTCTTAAGTCCTCCTCGTAACAGTTTTACACCTTAGGAGCTCTCTAAAGGGCTAAGAAGTTTTGTGAATAACGTTCACCTTTACAAGGAACTAGCCTTACCTTTGAGGGGAGAAATTGTCCTGATTCAAATAATTTTCTTAGAATTTTGTCACTATGAGCAACTGTTATTATTTAGGAGGCTTTGTAAATACGGCCCTTGTACTTAAGCGAATGACACATCAGTAGCTCTAACCGGTTTCCTCCCTGCCAGGTTTCATCCCCAGGCTGATCAAAGTGGCTCCAGCCTGCGCCATCATGATCAGCACGTATGAGTTTGGAAAAGCCTTCTTCCGCAAACACAACCAGGAGAGGATGCTCATGCCACTGCAGACCAGCAACACCTGAGAGGTGTCACGTGTCTCCACTTCAACCACGACGATAACTACTACTTAACTACACCTGGGAGGAAAAGGCTCATGTTGCCAATTAAGAAAATCAGAAATGGAAGTGAACAAAATAATGACCCTCTTGATCCATTACTGCATAAAAAATATATTAGAGGTGACAAATTTCAAAGAAAAGCTTTTTATTATATTTTGTAATTTAATATTCTATGGTTTTATTTTCAACGCTATAGATCCTGTTCACACAATTGTAAAGAATGATATTATATTAATCCGTGTTCAAATCATACTTAATGTATTAAGTAACCAGTAGATGGCAGCCATAGTTTTGATAATGTGCATTGTGCCTGAAGTCCTCACACGTCAGACAAAAATCTTATTTTACTCCGGTGTGTGTCACTCCTGAAGTAGAGTCACCCTTGCATCAAAATGGAATCTGGTTTTGCACTTCCACTCCTATCCTCTGTACCCTGTGATCTGTGATGAGAAGAGAAAAAAAATGCACAAAAGCTAATGTGCCATTACAGTTGGAGTTCAAATGTATGACAAGAAACTGTGACACGTCAACTTAAAAGGTTCAATGTACTTACAATACTTTGTTTTTTTTTATCATTTGAACCTGCTGATTTACACACTCTGTATCCACACACCTGTTTATTGTCAACAAGAAAGTCAAACGTCTTTATTAAATTTTCACCGTTTAAATAAAGTGGAGTTTATTCAAAACGAAGCATAGAAAAGCAAAGAAATCAAAACTATACTGCATGGCTGTGCAAATGACTGTTGCAATGAGCTAAAGGCAAACTCATGACTCCAGTGTCGAGGTACACGGCTAGTCACAAATAATACAAATCACATTAAACGGATATTCTGCTATTATGCTTCCTTATTGCAAAGATAGCCGTTGTAAGATATCCTTGGAACACATCCTAACACAGATCATTTGTTAATGATCTATTTGTGGTAACTAGCCATTGAAACACTGCATTGGAATAGTGAAAGGGTTTAACACCAGTCTGTCTGATGAAGCTGAACTTTAAAATGAACCCAGACTGAAGAGGCCAATATTAGTGTATATGTGATCATTACCTGAGAATGAAACCATTTCATACTGTATCATAAACAACACTGGCAACATACCATAAAATCAAAAACTGAGAACATTTACACCTGAACACATGTGAGATAGCAACTGATGAAAGTGGAAAATACGGTCACTATCGTAAAATAAGAAACAACTTGATTGGAAAAACAAGAATTTATATAATAAAATTCTAATAATAATAAATACCCTGTCAACTTGAGGAAATGATTTGAAGTGACAAGAGTCTTGACAATTAAAGTGTTGTGTTTTTCTCCTAAACTTTATCCGACCTTCAACAGTATATTTAGCATGCTAAGATCTCTTTGAAGAACCCTTTTTTAAGAAACAGAGAGAGAAAGAGAGAGAGGGGGTTGAAAAAAGGAACTCATCACTGTCTTCAAATGGTAAAGTGTAAAGTGAAATGATAATTCTTACATCAAAAAACAGACCAATAGAAAAATGAAGCTGAAGCTGTAATCCCTCTCTAAAGAGTCACTAAACAAACATTTAGAAAACATGATTCGGTCCCTTGGAGCTGGTGCTGAGATTTAACGCATTAAAAAAAAACATGCTGAATCATACTCTCAGCAAGAACACCTGTCTGCCTTCTGCTGAAGCTCTAGGCTCCACATCTAAACATGAACGTCTCCACACCCCAAAACAAAATCACCTACATTTAGAAAGTTCCTGGATTGTTTGGGCCTGGTCTGTTTTATGAGTCTTTTGTTAGCTATGAAGGAGTGATGTCAGGGCTGCCGATCTCTGTTGAAGGACTGGCCAAACACTCGTTGGACTTCAGGGTGGCCAGAGACTTGTAGCTGGCGACTGAGGTCAGGGAGCCGCACAGACCTCTTAAAGATGGAGTTTCTTCTTTACCTGATATGAGATAAAACTTTTTTTTTGTTAAATGCATGACTCAGAGTGGAGAAAAGAACATTTACATAACACAGTACCTTGTTGGGACCAGTGTGAGCTGCCGGTTGGTTGGACCTCCAGACTCAACGAGTGTGATGGCTCGAGAGATGTCTGGGAGAGGCTCATGTCTGCAGACAGCTGCTCCAGACTCTGGAAACTCTTGCTACAAGGAAAGAGAAAAAATGATCACATCAGTTAAAATCCAAAAAGCTGCTAAGGCAAAAAAATTAAATACTAAGGCAACAAGAAAAAAACACAATCATTTCTGTAGCTAAGTAATTTGTTTAAGTAATTCAAAAATCAAATATGTTAAAAATATTCACATCCCGGATGCACAACCGTGACAATGGGATATTCTCTAAATACATTTTGAATTGAAAATATTATAAGACTACAGCACAAAAATAACTTACGGTAATTTATGGGGCATTTTCACAACTTTCAGACTTTTTTTTATTCTTAACAATTTGTTGTGAATTCATTTTTTACCTGCTCCATGCTTTTGTCAATACAATTTTCCAGGAAATATTACATAAAAACATTTTGCTTGCAAACTTAAAATCTATAATTAACCTCTTTCTAGTTTCATGGAACACGGTAAAATAACATGAGCAACATCTGTGATCTATGTCAGTAAAAATAGCCAAGTATATGTCTCATGAATTTCATATTTTATTTCTCTCTTTATTAGGATCCCTATTAGTTCTGCATTGCCTATTCTTATTTCTATTCAATGATTAATATTAATTTAATAATATTATGTTTCGCTGCAGCCCTCGACATAACCGAACTAAACCTGGAGTCTGGATAAACATCTACATACTCCTCCCACTGTCCCCTTCTCTTCCTGTACAGCAGCGTATCCAAGGCAACAGCATTGGCATCCAAGGCAACAGGAGACGGCCACTGATTGGTCAGATGGGCTGTCAGCTCCTGTCTGGACCGCAAATCATTGTTCTTCAGCACCGTCCTAAAGACAGACAGACAACATCAATAACTTAGCATTAATCTTTTCTTGTCCAACGCAGAGAAAGGTGAAGCAAAACACACAGCAGACATCCTACATCTGTCACTCTTTCTTCAAAAATCTCATCCAGTACTGTGATTTTATTGTATCTCAATCGTTCTTTTCACTCTATTTGCATTTGAAAACATCCACTGACTCATCACTCTGTCTTTGGAACGCAGCGTTGTTTCCAAAGATCGTGACACAAACCCTCTCTCGACAGACATTGCCGCCTACGTTGAATTAATGCTCAATCTTGAGAAAGCTTGTTTTTCACTGATTGTAACCTGAAATGGAAAAGATGCAGCGCTGATGCAGCTTTCTCTCGCGTTTGGTTCAACAACACATAAATTACAAATGACCTGCTGCCTCCAAGTGTCGTGCTGGGTCCTGACTCCTGAAATGTCAGACTCGCAGCTGGATCTGCTGCAGAGTTCCCCCCCCTCCCCACCCCCCACCTTACCGTCAGCGGCCTCACATGCACAAATAGCTGGTGCTGAACTCACAGTTGGTCCTGTAGCTCTAACACGATGTACTCAAGCTGCTCCTTCTCCAGCGTGTGTGAGAGGTGCATGTCTGTTAGGCTCTGCTGAAGAGCTTTGTTGTGAGACATGGCCTCTGACAGCTGGGCCTCACGTAGACGGACCAGCTCTTCAAGGTAACCCTGAGACACAAACACACACATACACAGAAACAGAGATTTTTGTTTGCCACTATTATCTCTTTAATGGCTCAAATCAAATAAAACAACTAGAGGGCTTCCACAGTATCTTCAATAACAGCTGAAGTCACACAGAGAACATTACAGATGTGTTATATGCAAGAAGTAACATTCAGCTCAATGTGTGTTTGTCTGTTTCCTCCTGGCATTTCCGACTTTCAGCATCTCATTATTATACACACATCAAGTAAAATGTCACATCGGCATATATTACCATCCAATTCATCGCACCGAAATAGCACAAACACATACTCCACCACAGATAGACACACAGGTGCTACCTTCTGCTCCAGCGCCATGCGATACTTCTGCTCAAAGCGCTTGCACTTGCTGACTAGGTTGCTCTGCTCAGTGAAGATGGAGGCGGCCGTTGCCGTTTTGTCAGGGGTGCTGCTCTCGCTGCCGCTGCTGCCCAGAGTCCTCATCTCCTCCTCGTCACTGCTGATGCTGTCCGCGCTGCAAAGACAGCACGCATGTGAGCTGTGTTAGTTCAAATCCTACACAGCAGTGGCATGATAAATATGCTGTAAATAGATACCAAGTATATCCCAATAAATACAAAATGTAACATGTAACATAATCCAGTTTTACCGGTCGAACACACTGTAATACCTTTGCGTGAACTTCAGGTAAGGTGTGTAGTCGATCACAGGGGGGCAGCTAGCGTCCAGACCTTCTCCTTTCAGACAGAAGCTGAAGAGAAAAGACAGGATAATCAAATCAAAGCATCAGCCCTTCCTTTATAGCAGAGCTACAATCTTTCTGTTTGGTAACTAGTGCTTAAATTGGATGCTCAGTGACATTTCTTGTATCCATCCTAATCCCCTTGTTACGCTTTGCCATGCCTTAACGGTGACAAATCCTTGTACTCTACACTGTTGTATTCATAATCAAATCAGAAAGAACCTCATTTCATTATTAAGATGAAGATCTGATCAACCTCAGAGATGCCGGATGAAAATGTTTATTGCATAGCGACTCTATGCTATAAACTTGTTAAGACAGCTATACTCCAGCAGTGCAAAGTAGAAAGTAGAGGAAGAGACAGCAGAACATGCCTGAAGTCGATGGTGTTGAGTCCGATGAGTGTGTCCGCTAACAGCCCCGCCTCCTCTCCCAGCATTATCGCTCCATCCTCATAAAACCTCCTACAGTTCACACGTGTGCACACAGTTAACACATTATACAATCCACTCTCCTCTATGGCTAAAGAATACATATTGTGTGTAAGGTGATGCATAAAACATGCCGACCTGGTCGTTTCGAGATCCCTCAGAGCAGAGATGTATTCTGATATTCTTTTCTCCATCAGGGCCACTCTGATCCATGCTCTGCCCTGCAGAGAAATGCTGAGCTGTCAGAGGATACTTCTAGCACAAGAAAACCCTTAAACAGGAAATGAAGAGTCCACAGTGAGGCTAGCTGCTCTGTGAATCAACACTTAGGGCTGAATGCTAACATACTCATAATGACAGTGTTAAAATGTCAATGTGTTGCTGATAGTTTAGCATACTTGCATGCTACAGTTGCAGAAAAATCATTTGAGGCTGATGAGAATGAAACTTTTACGTGAGGATTACAAAGTGAATTATCAAAGTGAATCTATTTTGTTCTTACAGGGATGGATATTTTCAGCTACCTTTTACTCGATTTGACTCAAAATGCTAATCGTCTAGCTTCGAGGGTGGTAGAAATGTCAGGGATTCACCCAGAGCTGTTGAGATTCATTATCTGAAAAGCACATGTACCTAAGTTTGTGCCAATCCTTCCTTTAGATATCGACATATTACACAGACCTGCTAACGATGCTAAAAGAAAACCTCAGGGGAAGTATGTCTAACAGATCTACTGACACTGCCTTTAAAAAGCCACTAGAATGAAAACTATTAACTTCTGAGTGCAAATAGTTTGAAAATGTTGTGCCATTTAGAGAACCATGTAAAATGTATTTTTTCCCCTGGTATTCTTAGTACTTAATTCTAATTAAAGATGCAGAGGTGGATTTGATATACTGCAGATGTTTCAAAACTGAAAATCCTGAAAAGCCAAAAGCATTGTTTCACAATTTCTTTCTTAAAAGACAGCCTGTGTGTGTGTGTGTGTGTGTGTGTGTGTGTGTGTGTGTGTGTGTGTGTGTGTGTGTGTGTGTGTGTGTGTGTGTGTGTGTGTGTTTGTGTGTGTGTGTGTGTGTTTAAGTGAGTACCAGGAAGTTCTCTCCTGCAGCCTGATTGAAGAACAATATTTGCTCCAGTTGTTTGTTCTGTTACTCACAGGTTAAGTCTGAGTCATGTTGTAGGTGTTCGTGTGTTCTTGACAATGCCTGAATCTGCATTATGAATGTAGGTCAGAATTCTTAAGAACAATAAAACTTTTATTTCTTATATTTCTTTTTTATTATATATTTATATTGATGATATATTTCTAAATCCGACACATGTTTCTGTTTATTTTCAATTGTGTTGTGAAAATGTGACTCTCCTTTGTCTCTAGAATTGATCTTGTTTTCTCCCCTGCTCTCTGATGAAATCAAATTGGAACCCAGGACAGACTTATCCTCACTTTGGCTCTCGACGATCGCACATTCTCCATGCTCTCAATGCTTCGGATGCAGTTATGCGGGACTTTACTGCAGGCAACTTTTATGCAATCCCAGAAACTGCGAGGACTCTCATAACCAAACCAAGTCGTCTGACCTGAGTGAAAAGAAAGACAAAAGGATTTTTACAAGGTTGAACTTTTCTTTCACAGCTCTCAATTTGTTTTTCTTTAGATTTGTTTTTGGGCTTCCATGCCCTCATTGGAGAGACAGGACAGTGGATAGAAGGGGAAATTGAAAACGACATGCGGGGAAGGAGCCACCGGCCAGACCCAAACCCAGGGTGCCTGACCCGAGGACCACAGCCTCCGCCAATGAGGTTGAGAAGAATAACAACATACTGTGTTTTATACTAAGAATATCTTCTCCCAGTGTCATAATGAGACAGATATACTGGAGGAGGTCTAAAGAAGCTTATAACCACAATGTCCCATGGTTATTTTTAGCTGTTATCACTTGTCACTCTCACTTCCTGACAACTCTCCTATCAAGTATCAAACGAATAGATAACGTTGAATTCTGCATTTCTAACATTTCAAATATGTGTATAGGTTGCATGTGGATAAGGAGTATTGCTGTAGTTTTTACCTTTAAGTCGGTGGCTGAGGATATGCTCCAGGATGGAAACAAAGTTAACAAACTCTGGAGACGAGTCATCTATCGTGTCAAAACAAGAGCGGTCCAGCAGAGTCTTCACCGAAAACCTCAAAAGAGAATAAAAAAGACATACTGGTTATTAAATCATTTGTTGGAAGTCCAGCTTAAAGGGGCGACTTCACCAATTTTACACCCAAAGAAGAAAAGAGGGTGTCACTTATGTTTAACAGTTCAGGCTTAGAGAACACAAATGTGAAGAAGAAGAAAAACACTGCATGAAGTTTCATCAGCATATTAATGAAAACATGCTGTTGGTTGCATGATGGGAACTGTAGGAACTGCCTCTACAGCTTCAATTTTGACTCTTCTTTATTAAATATCTTCCCCTAACTTTAGGGAGGAGGTTATCCCTTTAAATGTATGAAGGATGTTTTGCCATGTTTACACTGGCAGCTAAATATCCAAACTAATAAACAGAACTTTGTATTCATGTCATTAATTACAGGGGAAGACAAATAAACATCCCTGTTCTCCGCTGTTTGAGCCTGTGATTATTATCCTGTGATGAAAGCTGCAATAATGTGCTGCCCACTATGACTGCCGTGTGCACTGAGCGACTCTAACCTGATTACAGCTAATTAGACAGGAAGTTAATGGACAAGACTGCAAAGTGTCAGCGTGTGTGTGCTTCGTTGTGCAAGTAGTGCCAAATTGTTTGTAGCCTAACATGAGCTACACAATCTCACTTCATGTCTCTTTTCATCTCGTGGCGTAGCAGCACAGTGACCACAGAGTGTTGTGTGTTTTCCTGTGAAAGAACTGATTGGGTCTCATTCCGAAAATGTGTTTATAATCTGAAATCTTGTGTATTAATTTTATTCTCAATGTATCCTCTTGGTAGAATACATCGCACTGAGCCTCACAGTTATTACTACTTCCATCATCACATGGTAAAAATCTTTGTCTTTCACGTAACAACACTTGATCCTTCATAAACTGTGCAGGGAAAACACATTATATTTATTCAGCTTTTTATAAAGGACTAATAGGTGCAGGCTCAAAGTTTGAGAACATCTGCACTGGATAATATACTTTAATTTTTCTTTGAAGATATATCACTGTGAAGTTGGTTTTAACAACAATAATAAGTTGGCCATACTTCTGACATAAATAATTACAAAGATAATAAAAAATACATACTTAAATAATTGAAAGAATTCAAAAGCAGTTGTATAAAGGCGGGTCTTTTTTCATACTGAGTAGATTAAAATCCTCATTAAAAGAAACCGTGCACCCACACTGCTGTATTCATTTGTCCTGCACCAAATGTAACTCCTGAGGTTGTCATGAAAGTCTAATACACAGTTTTAGGGTTGAAGTGTTTGAAGTCGTGACGGACCTGTTGCTAGGAGACTGACAACAATAACCAGTGTCTGCTTGTTTCCTTTCAAACCATGAGTGAATTATATTTTTGCTGTTTTTCATCATTCTTATGAACGAGGAAGTCACTGACATCTAAAAGGGTGATGTGGCAACTCTTGAACTTAAAGAGGTTTGAACACCACAACAAACACAAACACTGTGAGCAGGACACCTCCTGAAGGCACCGGGTCTGAAGAGGACATCTTCACATGCAGTCGAACAGTTGAAAAAGCAAAGATGTGAATAATCATATTGAACAGCAATGAAAGCCATAAACGCTCTGTGGGAAAACTAAATTAAACACACTAGTTGTCACTGACGGTGTGGGATACACCTGTGCTTCTCATACTGTGACAAATCATCAGGAATCCTCAACAAGGTTTCAACGTAGACTAATGTATTCATTCTTTGATGAAATAAGTACTTGCAATGGAAACTATTTAACTATTTCATTTATATAGGGGCACTGCTGGATAAGCTTAGATGGTAGAGCATGTTCCAAGCACAGAGGCTACAGTTCTTGTCACACTGGTTGTAGGTTCAAATCCAAGCCTGACACTATTTGGGGTATTTCATCCTCCACTCGCTCTCCGCTCATTTCCTCTATCTTCAGCTGTCCTGTCAAAATAAAGGCAAAAGCCTAAAAAAACATCTTTATAAAACACTTGTCAGTGTAGGTTTGGAGGACTTTTACATCAGTAGCTATAAGAGTACAAAAGCCAAATATAATCAGGGGACAAAACACATCAATTTAAGTTGCTGTCTCTCAGTCAGGGACACATCTGTGTTCACCGTCTGTAAGATATCTAAAAGAATAAAAAATGGGTTTAAGATGTTTATATCCTCTGCCTTTGTAAGCTCCCTGTGGTACTTATTCTCCTAGACGTTCATTTTGTCAATTTGCCATCATGTTTCACACCGTTTTCCCTCCTCCGCTTAGTTTGTGCTGTCAGTCTGAGCTGATGGCTGGTGAGGAGGCAGAAAGAGGCGAGGAAGAATCAGTCTGGTCAGCGAGCGAGGACAACCTGTTTGTAATTACTCTACCTTAGATCTGCTTCAAGTGACACTAATGGAGGAAATCATACCATTCGCCGTCACACACCTGAGCTGTGGCTGGAAAATTACATTTGTTCTGATGCAAACTGCCTGACTGAGCAGCAGGAGCAGGTGCTGAATTATGAGTTTGTTTCCTGAACTTTCACAGTTTACACCTCGCTACCTTCCCTTCCTATGTTCCGCTCTGATCCTCTTCTACTTTTCTGCAGACCACAGGGACGTCAGGGAGTAACAGACATCGGCCAGCAGCACCGAGAGGACCACAGATCAATACGCAGAGCCCAGAGAGCCTTAACCCGACAACTACAGAGAGGCAGTGTTAACAAGTAGACAACATGTGTGTGCACACCTCAGCATCAGTCACCAAGGAGCAAAACAAGGTCATTTTTTTAAGTAATGGTTACTGTTTATGTGTAGATCTCAAGACAATATATATCTTTAAATTTAAGCTTGAAAAAAATGTAACAAAAGGTGGAAGGTTATTTAAAAAATCTAACTTTGTTGCTAATCCAAATTCTTTTGGGAGGGGTGTAGGAGTGATTGAGGAATTTGGACTCCTGGCTTCAGTATTTCTTAAATCTTGGCAGGCTATTGATCCCACAGTGAACTGAATTTGTGGGTAATTAAAGCTGAAATGTGTTTTCATTAACAATTATCAATACTAGTGCTTAGTGTGATAGTGTAATTATATATGAGCGTTTAGGTTGGTAGCTATGAAAATGTAATGCAAAAAAGACACATGATAGCTATTTAGGCCACCTCAGGTCAGATGGGTGATTTTATTTCCATAAAAAAAAGGCTAGCCTACTATTTCAATGCAGCTCATCCATCGGACACAGGCAGGTTTTCTTGTCTTTGCATATGAAGTCATATTTCTAAAAAAAGGATGGAGTCACGCGGTTCAGTCCTGCTCCTCGAGCTAACAATCACGCGCATGAAATGATCAAACCTGGTGCCAGACATTGATCCGCAGACGCTGTTTTCACCCTCACTGTCAGTGAAAGCAAGATCAGTGTAAGGAATCCCCACCTGCACACAGTCAGCAGATTCCTCCTCTCCACCGCAGGGCTCCTGCCCGCTCCCCGCCTGTGGCTGAGATGCAGCCCCACGCCGAGCGACGCCATCCCGGGCTTGTGTCCGTGGCTGCGGCCGGAGGCTCCGCTCCCTTTCTGCAGGACCAGGGTAGGACCAGCTGTCTCCGTCACCTCCGAGGAACACACGCTGCTCAGCTGAAAGAGAGGGAGGGAGGGGGGCATCACGGGCACCACAGTCAAGTCAAGACCAAGAACTTCCGGTTGTTTCTTTCAGAATAAGAGCTTGTGGGAACCAAGTTTTGCTCTTTTTCTAAAATAAAAATGAAGAAATTTAAATGGTTCAAATGCCAAAAATGTGGCATTACATAGTTTTATTAATTCTTTATTGTTTTGTGTTTTGAGATTGCAATACACCTACGGTCCATGGTACAGGATCCTCCAAAATAGCACACATTGACTAGTTCTACTGCAACTTCCTGCTGACAGGCTTCCTTCACTTCTAATCGTTACTTTCTCTCTCCTTTGTGACCTTGCCTATTTGGCTTTTTTTGGCTGAATTGAGTAAATAGTGGAAAAGCGAAAGGTAAACAGGAAATGATATGACTGTTTCAAAGGACTTGGGTTGTGTCCAATCACAGATAAGTAGCCTAAAGTGTATTCCTCTCATTCCGTTTCTGAAATAGTTTTTGCACCAAGTGAAATTATTTGTTTTATAAAATGTTTATGGTTTCTCAAAGAGTGTTTGAGACGTTTTTGTGTTTTGATAAAAGCTTTGCGTTTCAAGTTATATTTTGCTTATTCAAAAAATGTTTGGGTTAAGTAAATGTTTTTTTTAATCTTTGGGTCCACCGCACATTGGTAATCTCCATCAAAACTTTCCCCCTCTGATTGTTTTCACATCTTTTTCATCGAGGTTTATGTTTTTTTCATCGGAAATGTTTGTGGGGAACTTTGCCCGCCAACATTTTTAACAGAAACTTTATTGATCTTTTTTCAGACATTTGTATTGGATATTTTTAATCAGATATTTTGTATTGAAAGTGTTTTCAATAAATTTTCATTTCACCTCAAATGTTTGGGGAAAATTTTCAGGAAAATTAATTGGAAGTTGACTGAATGTTTGGTATATTTTCTCTTATTTGAGATCTCTTTTAGTGTAGCCTACTTGTTATCTTTTAATCATCTTTTACTTTTTTATATTACTTTATTGTTGTTTTTCTGGTTTAGAACCCACAATTTTTAGGATGTAACACAGAGTTATGGATATATCAAATATATCATATATCAAACTGTATTGTGCGCTCATGTTTTTTTGTATGGGTGGGATATGTATGTATATATGTGTTGTGTTGTGTGTTTGTATGTATGCTGGCTGCTGGAACACCTAAATTTCCCTGCTGGGATGAATAAAGTATATCTTATCTTATCTTATCTTATCTTATATTTAAAGCTGTTAATGGGTCATAAGTATAACTGAGATGGGGTTACAGTCATTGTGCGGGGATGGCTTGGGCTGTGGTGGTGGGGGCCTCAAAATTCCTGGTGACGCCCCTGGTCCCACTGTCTTGTCATCAAGCGCTCTGATGGGGCCTTTACAAAGCCAAATTATGCAATTTCTGTGTGTCTTTTTACAGACTTTACTGTGGGACTTATCAGTTCATTGCCATTTTGGTGACATATCCATGAAAAATGATCTCATAAACAGATATTATTTTTACATTACAGATCTTATTACTACAGCTGAAAACAAAACATAACATTTTGTTTTTTGTTTTCATGTGCATTTACAGAGCTGTCAGTAAGAGTGAGGGTGTTTACAATTTTTCCTTCAGACTGTATTTCCGTTTGGTTTTGAACATATCTGTGTTTGTTTATGCAGTATAAAGATCTCCCAATGTGAGTTTAGCTGCTTTTAAATAAAACCCTGAAGAACGACAGCTCCATCTAGAGGTCAGAGAAAATATTCTGGATGGATTCCCTCCAATATTTCATATAGCCTACACTCTTGCTTCCTGTTTTGGCACTTTGTTTCTTTTCAATCTAGTTGATAGATACTTTTATATAATAATGTGTCACAACCCGGCTCATTGATTGTGACGAAAGTACAGAGACGAGACACGCTGGCATCTTCAAACGTAGATTGACGAAGAAAATGCATGTGAATGTGGTAAACAGAAAAAAAGATAAAAGTCATTGTCAGGCGATGATTCTCCAAACCAGAGTCGACCAGAACTGGAACCAGCAGGCCAGAGAGACGAAGAGAGTCAGCGAACCAGGGCTGGAAAAGTTAGAGAGTCAGAGGCTTAATAAGAGCAACTATAGCAGATCTTTGTAGAGAGAGTGGTTCATCTGATCCTGGACACACCCCCTACAACACACAGACAACAGCTACAAGCACAAAGACAGGGTGGCTGTGGCTCAGTTGGTAGAGTCATCGCCTCTCAACCAGAAGGTTGAGGGTTTGATCCCCAGCTGAGCAACATGTCTGATGTGTCCTTGGGCAAGACACTTAACCCTGAATTGCTCCCACTGCTTCAGTGGTGGTGTATGAATGGGATTAGTTACTTCTGATGGATGATACTACATAGCAATCATCACTACCATCAGGGTGTGAATGGGTGGGTGTGACAGGTGGTGTAAAAGCACTTTGAGTAGTCCAAAGACTAGAAAAGTGCTATATTTGAGCTATAAGCTCAAGTCCATTTACCATTTACCCAGTGGCCTGGCTGGTGGCAGGGTCGTCACTGATGATCATCGGTGAATATTTGCTTTTCTATACTTGAAACAAATATTGTTTTCAATTCTTCTCAGAATTCAAAGTTTCTAGTTTTGTCATATTATATCCTTAGAGGAGAACATACTTTTTTGAAACACAATTAGGACACTTTGTGTTAAAACAATCAATCAGAAAGCACTGCTGAACAGATTTCTATTAATCTGTATAAATTATTTTTTGTGGATAATTTGACACATTTTAGGAGCATAGCAAGGGGAAGTCTCTCAAATGATTAGTTCCCAACCTGGGGTCAAGAGAGTTTCTCATAACTACCCGTCCAAAAATGTAGTGGCACAAAAAGAAGTGTGGTAAAGGTATCAAGAAGCAAAGATTACAAAGATATATTAAGTATAAGTAAGGTAACATTTACTCAAATAACTTATAAGGGTTCCTATGATAAAATGACCTCCATGTTAGTTGTTATGTATATTTGTTAACATATCATCTCGCTTATTCTATGCCTCTAGAGTTGATGGTCCAAATATTCATATAAAGGTACAGTACACCACCATTCACAGCACCACTAGTTCAGATTCACACCCAAAGACAAGATAAATACTAACATCAAAAACTAAAGGTGAAGGTTCAAAACAAACTGAGTATATTATGCACAGTCAGGCATAGGGGACACATCCCTTTCATCACGTGTGCATACCTGCACCTCCTGTACCATAAACTTGTATAACAAGTCATAGCAGAGCACCTTTAATGACAAACCCCCTGAACATTACTCAGAGATGGAAAAAAAAAAAGCCTCCAGCTAAATGGAACAGGTTGGTAAATACAAATTCCGCACACTGCAGAAAAAGGAGTGTTTGTCCTTTAAAATGTCTTGTGGGAGGACTCAGAGACCACTCATTCAATAAGTGCGACCTTTCACACTACTTTTTTCCAGTGCTGTTTTTTGTTCAAACAATATTCTGAGTGTTTTTTACACTTTTCATGATTTAGTGTTTGGATGGTTCTTGTATGAAGTGAGTTAATTGACTAGCTAATTATTCTTTAAGTTGCGTTCTTAAAAATGACCTCTATGGGTTGTGTTTTTTTTTTTTCATATTTTAAGTTAGTTCCTTCTTCAAAATAAAAGGAACCGAACTAAAGTGTCATCCTCTTGTAGTCATGTGTTAATGTGGGTTTAATCTGCTGTGTGATTTTTAGTTTGTGACCCTTTTCACCTCTGTGCAGCCGGAATGTGCACTGTACGAGACGTGAAGCAAACCACTGAAAAACCACAGGACAGACATTTCACCACGATGACAGTGATGTTATTAAAAACTGTGTTAGAGGGAAACACATGACACAGTTGGAAATATGACGACTTTTCCTGAGTTCCTCATGACACTGATAAGAAGCATGATTCTCCTTTGCTTTGCATTAACTTGGCGTAAGGAATGAATCGAAACGAAACACGAGCTATAGGGGCCCTTCACAAATAATTCAAAGGCATGCTGTGCTCTAACGTGCGTGCTGTACTTCTCATTAAACTCTTAGATTTCACTGACTTTTAAAAGAACGTTTTATGATAGCTAATCAGATCATGACAAAGATGATGCTACAGGGTGAAGTCTGTCTTTATGGTGCTTTATCAGTCACATGATGTCAATGTTCAACTAAGATTATATTCTGTAATGTTGTTTGGTAATCAAATAAACTCATAGACAAGACCTTTAAAGTGTGAAGAAACATGTATGATTTTAATGATTCGTAGATGTTTTTGTCTCCTGAGTGGCTGGAGTTGTCCTGTAGATCAATGGCTGATCAATGGATGAGTTGTTATGATACAGTTATTTGGCAATGAGACACCACATACACACACACAGGATCCAGCAGCAGAATCGGCTGTCTTACAACACATGCTCTTTTAATTGCCTCCTTATCCTCTCCTCCTTTAAGATAGAGTCAGTGCACATTTCTTTTGAGATTTCTTTGAAATTTTCTTGAGTTTATTAAAAACATAGATCCCATTTAAGATATTGTTGTTCTGTCAGATAAAAAACAACAACATTAAAAGTGAATATAAGCCAACCCCGGATAAAGCACTGTATTTGATTAGATCATTAAAATGAACACATTTGATTTATTTGACCATAACACTAAACTAACATTTAATAATGCTGAAGTGGAAGTCATGTTCACTCTGAAATAGCACAACATTAAAATGTAAATTACATTTAAAAATTCCCTTAATAGCAGTTTTAATTAAATGAAACTTGTAATTCAAAATAAACAGTTCATTTTCTCCTCTTTTGTGAGCAAGCCTAACTCAAAAAAGTGAACTCAATATTTGTCCAAATTCCATGAACCATTCTCAACTAGATGGTGAGTTTAAAAAGAAGATAATCTTAATAGTGCTATTCTTTAAACAATAAAAATGTCTCAGTTGTGGGATCAATAAAGTTTTATCTTATCTTATTTTATCTTATTCTTTGATCCAAACTGGCAATCAAATCACAAATAATACATCTGGTTTATATTTAGCCCCAGCCTCAAGCATTAGAGCAGCACATGTACATTTCTGTCAAACCTGACACCAGAAACAATATTTACCCTTTTAAACAGGAAATAAGAGCCTGTGAGCTTTCTAGAAATGTCTACAAACAAGCCTTACATTTCTAAAAGATCATTTTTTAAAGATAGACCTGTTTCACAATTTGGAATAAATGATTCAATTATAGATTTAAGAGTTTCCAAACTTGTCTGTGCAGTTAAAATAATCTTTTAGCTACTGTAAAATGTAGTCCCAACCAATGGTCTATTCCCTGCGTACATGACTATTTTGATGGCATTTCATGGTAGGAAAGGCACAACTTCCTGGCTAATGGTCATGTTAGCATTATGATAGACTAAGGAAGGAATTGGTTGGCATTAGAAATCAACTATTTCTGTTTTATATTACATGTTGGATATTTAACATCATTAGCTAGGAATGTGCCTTCTCTATCCTAACTTATGCTGAAGTTAGTTGTTGTCAAATGATTGCTCATAGGTAAGTTGTTTTACATTAAACATGGCCCATTGTCCCTTCAGAATTGGCCTATAGTGTACTTTCTGTTGATGATCAATAGAGACGCTTACACATTTTTCAGATTCTCATAATTGATAGTATCCTATTTGAGTATTTACATCAAGGCAGAATGCCTGAATTGTAGCCACGGGGACAAAAGTAACATTTGAATTTGAGTGATTTCATAAAATTTAAGACTCAATGGCTTGAAGTTATTTTTGAGTAGGCCTAATGACATTAAAACAAAACATTGTTACAATAATTAGCCCCCCCGGGGTTTCTATGCCAGGGCACACCTGTACCCAGAATGCTTAGACACGCACCTGTTGACAAACTGAGGCTAGATAATCGCTTGTCTTTCTTTGACAGAAAATGACTCAATGTAGGACATGACAGGGAGCGGCTGTGGCTTCACCTGTGGAGTCGTCAAGTGAATTGTAAAATGGCAGCTTGTTTGCGTTAGCGTCGGAGTTTACAATTTGCGCGTTCGCATTATTGCTGGGGTCTTCTACTCTTCCTTTCCCCCCACGGGACGCCCCGCCCCCAAACTTGACATGACGGCGACCATATGTCGGCTATAGGAGTCATTTGTACTACATGTTTCTCTGAGGACGGAAGCGGGCGGCAGACAGAGGCTCTCTAAAGCCACGTGAGGAGGTGTGAGAAGAGAAGAGGAGGAGACTGGAGGAGGGTGAAGGACAGCCTCTGGTCCAGGGCAGGCGTGTGTCTGTGAGATCATTGCCACTGTCAAAAATAGGCTGGAAGACAGAGAGGGGTCTGGGGCTTACAACGGCGAAGAAAACCGTGGATCTATCCAGGTTTAAATTCTACTTTTTAATTCTTCTCTTTCATACTTACCGCTTTAAGAACCGCAGAATGAGCTCTGGATCATTGCCTGCTACTCGTGTGTTTATTCCTAAGAGGATAATATTAGTTTAACCCGAGCGGTTCTTCCTCTGACAGGAACCAGACATGGATGAAATGGATGCGAAGGGCGAGATGGAAATGCTGTCCACAGCCAAACAAGGAAAAAATGGAGAATTAGGGTAAATTCATTGTAAAAGTAACTCCTTTTCACTCACCAAATTCAACAGATGATTTTAAACCTGGAAGACATTTTTTTTTTTTAACAGGGTCTCTCTTTTTGTCTCTTGGGAAGAAAAACATTGCCATTTAACTTTATATCTGACATCAAACTTGCTTTTTGCTTTATATACAGCAAGAAATATGACCGCAAGGATGGAAAGAAGAAGGGAGAAAAAGGAACCAAATTGCCCATGGTTGGCCCCATTGCTGTGGTAAGTTCTTTCATCACAATGTGAAGTCTTTCTGACAGAAACTGATGTAAATGGACCTTCTGGGTTGTAGTTAAGCTTCATCTTTCACTAATACGGTCTGAATATTCCTACCGTGTCCATAGTAATGCTCTAAAATTGTTGTTTTTTTAAAGATTAGCCAGAGATGAAGAGGTAGAGGCTGATGTTAAAAGTGATTTTATAAGAGGTCGAGAAGTTATGGGATCTTGGTGTGTGTGTGTGTGTGTGTGTGTGTGTGTGTGTGTGTGTGTGTGTGTGTGTGTGTGTGTGTGTGTGTGTGTGTGTGTGTGTGTGAGAGAGTAAAAGGGGAAACAGGCTGGGAGGATGGGAGTGCAGTACATCCTCCTGTTGTTTGGGTGTACTTTGTGAGACGCCTGCTGTGAAAATATAATAGCTCCTTCAAGTTTAAACTTTTCTCTGTTTTGATCGCTGAGATCAAAATTCTCCTTTTTTTTTCTCTCTTTTTGTAGTTCAGGTTTGCAGACAGGTGGGACATTGTGCTGATCACGTTTGGGACAGTGATGGCCATGATCAATGGAGTAATTCTTCCTGTCATGTGTATAGTATTTGGGGACATGACAGACAGCTTTATACATGCCTCTGTGACGTCCAACATCAGCACGCCTAGTGAGTTTTCAGTAACAAGCCCAAGCACACATAGGCCGTAATGAAATAAATAATTAAGCTGTAAAAAACCCTTAAACATTGTCTCTGGTTACCTTGTGTCTTCAGATTTCACCTATGTACCTGTTAACGACACCTTACAGGAGGACATGACAACGTAAGTCTTTTCCCATCACTGCAAACACAGCAAATCAAATGCAGAGAAATGATGGTATTTGTCACAATATTACTCTCTTTCTAGGTATGCCATCTACTATTCCATCATGGGGTTTGGGGTGCTGTTTGCAGCCTACATACAGGTCTCCTTCTGGACCCTGGCAGCAGGGCGGCAGATCAGACACATCCGGAGGTTGTTTTTTCATAGCATCATGAGGCAGGAAATCAGCTGGTACGATGTCAACGAGACCGGAGAGCTCAACACTCGTCTCACAGAGTGGGTTACTGAAAAATACTCCCCCTTGTGTAATATTTCACATTTTATTCCTTGTTTGATAGATGATGTGTTATGACCATGTGACCTGTAAGGACCGATTACAATACAGGTAATCATGTGCCAGTTAAAAAGGGCTGCTGCGTCAACATTTCTGAATGACTATCACTGAAATAGAGGAGAAATCTGCAAAAGATATTTTGTATTATCCTCTTAAAATTTACTCAATCAATTCAGTCATTGTAAAAAAATATGGTGACTCATTTTCTGTTGATTGATAAATCAAAAGTGAAAGTTGAGTCACTTTGGCAAAGGTAATATGTGTGACATTAAAAAAGGAAAACATCTTAATGTTATTTATGATTTCCTTCAAAGTGATGTGTATAAGATCCAGGAGGGTATTGGCGACAAGGCGGGAATGCTGATCCAGGCCTACAGCACCTTCATCACATCCTTCGTCATCGGCTTCATCAAAGGTTGGAAACTGACTCTCGTCATCCTGGCTGTGAGCCCCGCGCTGGGCATTTCAGCTGCTCTTTTCAGTAAGGTAAAAGTCCGCCTGTAGTTGTGTTTTAATCATTGTGTTAAAACAGACCCCTGCAGATGTTCTCAATAACATTTTGTGATTCCTCCCTGTCTGAACAGGTGCTGGCATCTTTCACTAGCAAAGAGCAGTCTGCGTATGCTAAAGCCGGAGCTGTGGCAGAAGAAGTGCTCTCTGCTATCAGGACAGTGTTCGCCTTTAGCGGTCAGAGCAGAGAGATCGAGAGGTGAGTACAGCACTTCTCATATATTTGTGTGCAGATGAACATGGACCTGCATCTGTATTATTAAATTATTCTTGATTTTTAAAATGGCCCTTTTTATTATTTGGGGCAATCCAAATATACCGATTCTACCCTTAATTTCTACTGGATTAAATTACTTATGTTTCCTCTACAGTGTGAAAAATAGTCCTCTGGTTTCTAAGAGTGCAGATGCAATGAGTAAAGAAATGAAAATCAAATAACACATTATTTTAAGAGATATATCAATGCAAATTACCTGAATTAAACATCCATTAATTCTGTGGGTGGGGTAAAATAAAGTTTCAAAGTACATTTTGTCACTTACCTGGAAGCTGACTAACAGCCCAAAAATCAGGCAAACAGTATGATGTAAAGTTTTGATGATTTTCTATTTAGCAAAGCAAAACATCTATTCAGGGCAAATAGATGATAATCTGTAACACAATCAGGCCCACAGAAACAACTGTAACCTGATAAAACCTATAAACCCCCCACTGAATTAGATTAGTGTTTTCTACTGATGGGACATTTATAGAAGCCATGGGGCATTGTTTTCATTGCAATCTTAACTCTGACATTTACAACATATGTGTTTGTGATCTACCACAGATATAACAAGTACTTAGTGGACGCTAAAGACATGGGAATAAAGAAAGCGCTCTCCTCCAACATCTCCATGGGCTTCAGCTTTCTGATGATCTACCTGACCTACGCGCTGGCCTTCTGGTACGGCAGCAGGCTCGTGCTAGAAAAGGAGTACACCATCGGAACTGTACTTACTGTGAGTGTAGAGACACCATGACAGAAATTCTAATTGTTAATTCCCTTTAATCATCAATAATATGAGTGTTTACAGGCAGCTTGGGCAGCTAACACTGATTTGTCTTTGTTTGAAGGTGTTCTTTGTCGTGCTCATTGGAGCGTTTACCATTGGGCAGACTTCTCCCAATATCCAGACCTTTGCTAGCGCCCGAGGAGCTGCACATAAAGTCTACAGCATTATTGATCAAGTAAGTACAACATCTTGAGTAATACCCTCAAAGTACACCAGTAAAATATTTAAAAAACACTTTTTTTGTTAAATTTAAGCTGTCAGTTTATATTACTGTACCTTCACCTCTTGGAAGGCGCTTTGATAAAGCCGACAACCTGGAGTCCCTAATGAGATGTTAGGCTTTGCTGTAATTGGAGTTCCTGCTGTTTGCATGAAGACTGGAGGTCATTTGGTTGATATTGCACAGCAGGGACTCTCCCTTTTTGTGAACTTATCGTGAATTTGCTGTGAGGTTACCAGAGCGTTGCAAATATTGCATCATTATCACATAACTTAGTTAAACGCAAACTAGTTCATGTAGCCTGAGAAACATGCAACACAACCGGTTTCAACTGAACCAGTTATAGGATGATTTCAGGGAGATTCTTTTCACTTCCAGTTTTGGGATCTCATGCCTGTGTTCAGTGACTGTTAGTCATTACACTAACTCACTCACATTTGCTTAAACGTAAAGATACAGGATGCTGCATTCTTCCAAACTATTGATTCAGTAGTACATCTGTTTGCACCTGAATGGAAATTAGCATAAAAAGCCTCAAGTAAAACTGAAAGAGTCTGCAATATCCTCTCAGGCGTTCTTCCTTATTGTCCTTATTACTTCCTTATGCTCTAACTGGAGGACAGGTTTCCATCAACGTCATAGCGCCTAACTCTCATGAACATGTCTCTAAGTTAGTTTCAGCTCTTTTCTATGAATCATCTTTTTCTCTGTTACTTGTCATACTTTTTCTATTGTAGAGTTTTGTGAAGTGTGAGCTTAAATTATGCTGAATTAGATAGTCTTTTCTAAACCTTTGAAATACAGAGATGAAGTTTCCAGAAGAGACATAAAAGACAAACCTTCAGCAACACAGAGCTCTACCTTTGTCAGCAGAAAAGCAAAAGAGAAAACAACAGAGTGTGTGTGTGTGTGTGTGTGTGTGTGTGTGTGTGTGTGTGTGTGTGTGTGTGTGTGTGTGTGTGTGTGTGTGTGTGCGCGTGTGCGTGTGTGCGTGCTTAGCAGCATCAAGAGAAGCAGTGAAAACACACAAGGGGCTGAAGAAATAAACATTAGCCTTGTTAAATACGCTCACCCGAACCTGGAGGGCTAACGGCTTTCCTCTCATTGTCTGTTTAAACTTATGATAAGAATCAGGTTCTCTATCCAAGTGGGAAGAAAAACTTCAAACCAAAAGGAGGCCCAGTTTTTGAAGTATAGATATTGTTCACTCTTGTCTCAACAGCAACCGAACATCGACAGCTATTCAGAGGAGGGATTTAAGCCCGACTTCATCAAGGGAGACATAGAGTTCAAGAACATAAACTTCAATTACCCCTCGAGGCCGGATACCAAAGTACGTTCCCCATAGATACACAAACAACCTACAAACAATATGTTACTTCAATTTGTGTCTTAAAACGTGCATTGTTTTTCATTCTTAGGTGTTAAATAACTTGTCTCTGAGTGTGAAAAGTGGACAGACCATTGCCTTGGTGGGGAGCAGTGGCTGTGGTAAAAGCACCACGATACAGTTGCTGCAGAGGTTCTACGATCCTCAGGAAGGATCTGTAAGTGACATTTATTCACGTCTTAATCCAAAGAATACATTTGATCCTTGTTATATGTTCTACTATGGTCAGTTGGTTGGGTCATGTTCGGACATTACAGCACTTCTCCAAGTTATCAAACATTGGTGGACAGTTTAAAAAATAATGAATAAATGAATCAAAGCAGCAGAGTCAGAGATATATTATTATTATCTTTTTTAGCAAAACCTGGCAACTCTTAACCCACATAACAGCTACATCAGAAGAATTATAGGGACCTAAATTAAGTTCTGTGTCTGTTTCGCTTCTGCTTTTAGGTGTTCATTGACGGTCACGACATCCGTACTCTTAACATCCGCTACCTGAGAGAGATGATCGGTGTGGTGAGCCAGGAGCCCGTCCTCTTTGCCACTACCATCGCTGAGAACATCAGATATGGACGACTTGACGTGACCCAAGAGGAGATTGAACAAGCTACCAAGGAGGCTAATGCCTATGACTTTATTATGTCCCTCCCTGATGTATGTTTGTATTTATTTCTGACTGTATTCTGTGCTTATCAAGCTCTCTGTCCAACGCTTGCTAATGTTGAGACTGTTGTCGTTTGAGCAGAAGTTTGAGACGCTGGTTGGAGACAGAGGGACTCAGATGAGTGGAGGACAGAAGCAGAGGATTGCGATCGCTCGAGCTTTAGTCCGCAACCCCAAAATCCTTCTTTTGGATGAAGCCACATCTGCTCTTGATGCTGAGAGTGAGAAAATTGTGCAATCTGCTCTTGACAAGGTGAAAACACACATATATTCTATAACATTGATGCAGCTTGGTGCTGTCATGCTGTGCACTTTACAAAGAAACAAATACTTTGTGAAGCTAGTGTCTTTTGTAGTGTGAGTGGTGTGGCTCTAGAAATGGCCATGGTCTTTTTTCTGGCCTTGGTCTAGACAGAAATATTAACCGATCAAATTTGGTTCAGATACTTGTGGTATGGATTGATCACCCTCCATTTATTGATACCCTGACTTTTCAGTAAGGCAGCCAGCAGATCGACATTTTTGGTTTCTCGAAGTTTCTCTTGACCATAAATGTGTTTTTAAAAACTGGATACTGTGTTCCTAGGAGGCGCCCCAATAACCAAACCTTCTGACCTCATGATGGCCGAACTAGCTAACTTCACGCTATCCCTCAATTTGTATAAATGGAATAAATTATGTAATATTATTAACAGACATCACAAGTATTTTGGATTAATGGACCACATTTTGATCACAAGATATGCATTTATCATTTTTTAAGCTATCCCTTTTGTATAAGGTAATGTTAGGGAAAAGTCTGTTTGTTTGTTTTTTGTTCTTTTCTATAAAAAAAATACTTCTCATCAGCCAGTGGGGTTCCTTTGATAAATGGGAGAATATGGTGGCCCAAGGATATCAGTTTTTTCTTCCATGAGCTTTCAACTAACGTCACCAGCAAATCAAATTTGACTCAGTGCTAGACTTTGAATTTAGACTGCCAATATTTGTAAAGCAAATTGCATTTCTCCTCAGCCTTAGGTTTGCTCTGTGCTTTTGGGCTATGTTTTAGCTAAAATAAGATGGTAAACAAGGTAAACATTACCTTCTAAACAATAATGTAAGCTTAATAATTTTTTGCATTTTCAAGTGCAGAAGTGAGAATGTAACTCAAAGCATCATTGTACCTAAGAACTGAATCATGGAGCACATCTTTACAAAACTTTGTCTGCAGGTCCGACTGGGTCGTACCACCTTAGTTGTAGCCCACCGCCTTTCGACCATTAGAAACGCAGACATCATTGCTGGCTTCCAGAAAGGTGTAATTGTGGAGCTTGGGAGTCACAATGAACTGATGGAGAAACAGGGAGTCTACCATACACTGGTAACCATGCAGGTAATGTACACACCCATAAGCACTTTGCAACATGATTTGGTTGGACTGGAACTCAAGGGGAACTTGTAACTACAGAATGGTTGGTCTTTGATAATGTTATCAAACAAGGTTTCTTTCTGACTTTCTCTACTGCAGACTTTTCAGAAAGAAGAGGACGTTCAGGAGTCAGAGCTGTCTGCAGATGAGAAGGGCACGCTAGTCAAATCAGCGTCACAGACCTCTCTGTCCAGAAGGAAGTCAAGAGGCTCCTCCTTTGCCCTTTCAGAGGCAGACAAAGAAGAGATGAAAAAGTTTGAGATTGAGCAGGCAGAAGAGGTGAGCTGTGAACATCTATGCAGTTTTAGCAATGGGGCAGCATTTATATATAAAGAAGCCTAAGAAGTAAAAGGTCATACCAACTATTTTCTCAACAGTTCAGACTATTTTGAATAAATAAGTTTGGATTTCTAAATATATACAGGCTATTCAACATCATATAACCCCAATGTCATCCCCAAAAGTCCTTAAATCATTACACTAACACACAAAAAAGAATATGACACTCCCTAAAGTTTTTTTTAATATGAATCCCCAATCCCGTATGTTATTTGTCCTTGCTATTGCTTTGCATGGTTTGATTTGATGGGATTTGTGTTTGTGTGTGTTGGTTGGGGGTAGGGTGTATGTGCAAAAGGTCTCGTTTGATGCTGACGATTCATTATTATATGTAACAAATCTGTCATAATGATCAGAATCAGAAGGAATCAGCATTATTGGTCAGGTATGTTGACAATTACAAGGAATTTGGCTTTGGTAAACAATACACCCTTTTTTTAATCTCACATTAATTTTCTCATCAGGGTCTTATGTGTCCTTTATAAATAATAAATAAATATTGCTTTTTTATCAGTTTCCAACAATTCCTTACCTGATATGGAAATATTTTCATGGCTCTTGATTGCTTATATTTAGAAGATTATTACAGGAGAGTGAGCCTACCTCAGTTCCTAGATTACTATAAGAATCACTATATTTGGTCTCTCTTTACTTTTTAGATTGATGGAATACGCTGTGAGCTAGATATGTCTTTAGCAGATATTAACTCCCTCCTCTATTCCTGTCTATGAATTATATTCAAAATGGCTTTATGTATCACATTGTTGAAAGATATGGCCATACATTTGAAATATTTCTGCAAAATGGTTTGTACTTTGTAGCTCCACTGTTTTGTGACCATCTCTCCCTACACACACTAGCAACTACGTACAATGTGCAGCTCACCGCTGCCTCAGCTGCCCAAACAGGAGAGAAATGCAATCGAATCAGCTCTTTCTCCCTCCTTCTACAGGATACAAATATTCCTCCCGTGTCCTTCACTGAAATAATGCAATACAACCTTCCTGAGTGGCCCTACATTGTAGTAGGAGTCTTCTGTGCCATGGCCAACGGAGCTCTGCAGCCAGCGTTTGCTATCATCTTCACAAAGATCATCACTGTAGGTTCTTTTTTTTTTTTTTTAGCACAAAAGTCATTTTAATGTTTCACATAAATTACAGCGTTTGCCAGAAGTTATTCTACCGTAGTTATTCTCTCTTCTCAGACGTTTGCAGAGCCAGACCCGAGAGTCATCAAGGAGAGATCTGAGTTCTTTTCCTTGATGTTTGTTGTAATTGGAGCGATATCCTTTGTCACCATGTTTCTACAGGTATACATGTACACACACATAAACACACACTCTTGTTTTCTTATAGAGCTAAATGTTTTGTCCAAATAATAGTGTTTCAGCATGATGAAATGCAGATGATATGACATGCCTTCTCCCCGTGTACTTTGCACAGGGTTTCTGTTTTGGTAAATCTGGAGAGATTCTGACCCTTAAACTGAGACTCAAAGCCTTTACGGCCATGATGAGACAGGTGAGTGCATCAAACCAAAATACTGAGACGAGAGAGCTACACAGGATTCTATAAGGGACAAGATGTCAACTAGCTTTAACTTAAATGATATAGGGTCAGTTTTCTTTATATTTATATATGTATATAGTTTTTGGTTTGCTGTCCTGAAATACTGTTGATGATTTTTGGTTCGAGGATTCAGCACTCGTAACCGAGGGTGACCCAATTTTTTGGTTTACTTTTACATGAGCATATTTAACATTTTCATTTTTTTTTTCCTGTTGTGTTGTTGTAGGACCTTGGCTGGTATGACGACCCAAAAAATAGTGTTGGAGCGCTCACAACGAGATTGGCGACAGACGCTGCACAAGTACAAGGGGTGTGTCTCAAAACTCATTCACAGTCTTAAAATCAACAAACCAAGCTGCTAGCTCAAGAGAACCACAAAGAATCTTAAATTAAAAACAGTGATCAATCTGTGTGCTTTGTCCCCATCTTTATGCGACCTCAGGCTACAGGAGCTCGCATGGCCACCCTGACACAGAACTTCGCCAACCTGGGCACCGGTATTATCATCTCCTTCGTGTATGGCTGGGAACTGACCCTGCTCATCCTGGCTGTGGTGCCAATCTTAGCAACAGCTGGAGCTGTAGAGATGCAGATGCTCGCAGGACATGCTTCAGGAGACAAGAAAGAGCTGGAGCAGGCAGGAAAGGTAGGAACTCAATGTGAGCTCCGCCAAAGTACGATTCTTTTGGTATTGTTCTCTAAAAGTCCGGATAAGGACTGCTGTAAAAAATAGAACTTAATCATAAATCTCTTGTAATTGACACTGTCCCTATAACCATATTATAAAAAAATTGGGGCTGAACGCTGATTTGAAAAAGGACCTAGGGTTAGAAGCAAGTAGAATGTTTATTTTCTGATACTTTTTTTTTCGTCTCTACAGATTGCTACAGAGGCCATTGAAAATATCCGCACTGTTGCCTCTCTCAGCAGAGAACCCAAGTTTGAGGCTTTGTATCAGGAAAAACTTTTAGTGCCATACAAGTAAGGGAACACAATGTTAACAACTCCATGGAATAAATTTACACATTGAAATATACATTTTGAGTTGTGTTGTGCTCTCTCTGATTATGTCCTTCTCACACCTTCCCTGCACAGGAGTGCCAGGAAAAAGGCCCACGTGTATGGTTTGACCTTCTCCTTCTCACAGGCTATGGTCTACTTCACATATGCAGGCTGTTTCCGCTTTGGAGCCTGGCTCATTAAAGAAGGAAGAATGAATGTTGATGGGGTATTCCTGTGAGTACCAGACAGTATTAGTTTCTATAAAGTTGATATAAATGTGGAGATTAACAGCAAGGATGTTGTCTAACAGTTTTGGTCACAGCATGAAACATCAGGAACAAAAGCATTTGTTCGGTAAGGAGCAGTTGTTTATATGGCTTTTAATCATTAACTCGCCCGGAATCAGGTGAAGGGCCGCTGTGAATTGCTGGGATCTAATCCCAGATCACATGAGACAACTGAGCCTTGGTGATGCAATGAACACATACACGTGCTTCAAATGGCAATGGTAACTCAATGTGTCATCGTTGGGAGGAGCCATCGCCTTTATTGGTATTCTACCTTTTACACCAAAGGAGAAGTCCAAAGTGCTTTGTCATCTGAAGGGACATGAAACTATAAAACACAGACATGTTAACTCCTCAACCCCATGAAATATGCCGTATAAATCCTTAAATATTAGTTTCCCATACTTTACAAGAAGCCAAGGTTTACCAAGGTACCCGCTGTTACATGCTGAATTAAAAAAAATATGTAAAGCAATCAACAAGACATCTAGAATGATCTAGTCAGTTTAGGAATTCATTTAAAAAACATTTTTATGGGAACCTGTGACTCTTAAATGATAAAAGAATACAAAAAGGCAGATTAAAAAACAGATTTTATGGTTTAAAAAGTTACCAGTGTGGAAACGATATACAGTCTAGACATGCTAGCAGCTCTCCTACGCTGTACGGCATTACAGCAGTGCTTTAAGCTGAATGCTAATATTAGCGTACCAACATTTTATCACAAGCTGAGTCTCTGAAGAGGTTATTGTTCTAATGTTCTTTATCTTTGGTCAGTGTCTTGGCATGATAACTTTCTAATTAGCATCAGTACTACTGAGGTCAGACTTTAGAATACAAACCAAATGTCTTGTGCACATTTTGTGTTATTATTTACAAAAGCGCTCGACTTAAGACATTTTCACCTTTGATGAAAAAGTGAATGGGGCACCAAAGTTATCATATAGCAGGTTATTTATATAAAGGGGGACAGGAATCTTAAACAACAGCCATTTAAATATATCTAATATGTGTGAAGAAACTTCCACCTCATGGTGGAAGGACGAGTCAGGAGATCAATCAGTATGAGACATTCTACAACATAGAACATATATATTTATTGTCATTGCTATAAAAAACAACAAATGTAAAGACAAACATTTAAATCACATCTTTTTAAAAAAAACAAGAATTCTTCACAAAAATCTTTAGCAATTTATTCAGTAGTTGTTGTGGCCAAAGTTGTTAAATAGATTGACTCAAAGGGCAAAGGGCAGGGTTTAGGGCAGCTGAGAGAAACATTTAGTAAATCCAGAGAGTCTGATGACTTGCATCGTTCTCATCCAGTTTAAGAACTGCCAAGACCACAAAACAGTTCATGTCACTCTGCTGTTCATCTCCCTCCACTTGCTCCCAGTTACTGCTCATATCAAATTTAAACCCTGCTGCTCGCTTACAAAACAGCAACAAAAATGGCTCCCCCTTAACTAGTCCCTTTCCACCTTTAAGAAAAAGCTGAACACCTACACTCTTAATGATATTGATGATGGTGATGATGTCTTAGGATTCCCCTTTAACCTGTGAGCTGCTCAGATCCCTTGCATCTAATGGTGTTATGCTTTTGTGGGGAACCAGAAAAACAACTGAGACTAAATTGAGTTTTTGTGTATAATGTACACAAGAAAAGTGAAGGTCATCAGTTATGTGATATTAATGTTATACCTGGTAACCTTCCTCAACTCTCTCTCGAGTGTTAAAACTAACGTGCATGTAACCTTCTCTCCCAGTGTGATTTCCGCTCTTCTGTTTGGTGCCATGGCTGTCGGAGAGGTCAACTCTTTTGCTCCAAACTACGCTAAGGCTAAATTGTCAGCCGCCCACCTCATGTTCCTGATAAAGAGAGAGCCCGCCATTGACAATCTGTCAGATGCGGGAGAGTCACCGGTACATAACACACGAGCCTGACATGTCAAACAAAAAAAATACCACATATTATTACACACATGCTAACATACCACTACTCTGCTTCATCTCCTCGAACTGTAGGACAAATTTGAAGGAAACGTGTACTTTGATCATGTCAAGTTCAACTACCCTTCACGCCCCGATGTGCCCATCCTGCAAGGGCTGAACCTGAGGGTGAAAAAGGGAGAGACTCTGGCTTTGGTGGGGAGCAGCGGCTGTGGAAAGAGCACCACCATCCAGCTGCTGGAGCGATTCTACGACCCCAGAGAGGGGAGAGTGGTGAGGAGACAAAAGCACACCCACACTCTGTGTCAAAGGCCTGTGCCTCTTCACCTACTGTCAGTTAGCTAATGGTTAGCTAGCCAGGGTATTTATGATCGGTTTTACAGCACTGTACTGACAGCAAGAGGTCTGTGTGGCATGTATTGTTTTATCTTTACTGCACTGATCATTGCATTTTATATTGATGGGATTCATAAAGGTGTCCTCTAAGGGAGAAAATTAGCCCATTATCTTATTGTTTTTGTTAGCATAAGGTCATTGTTCCGAAGCCTCTTCAGATGCTCCTCTGGTTGAAATATAATCTTGTTTTTGATATATATTTATCTCTCAGTTTGATTTGGTCCATTGTTGACTTTTTCAAGTGGCTGAGACCAATCTTTCTGTGAAAACAGTGCTTCACCAGGCAACTTGGATACAGAAAGGGATTGCTTGAATCAACAAACTAACCCATTATTTTCTTCAGACAGCTTTTTCCATGGTCTCTGGGGTCATTGTTTTGTTTATTAGCTAATAAGAGATCAGCTGGTGAATATAGGAATATAAGTTAGTTGCCAAATAACAAGATATTTCTCTTGATGAAGACCTAAAAGGGGGAGGCCAATGGTATTCATTTTAGTTCTTACAAGTAAGCCAGAAGAAATTTCTGGATGCTTTATATTTCTAATTTCTTTTTTCTGTGCCTACTTCACTTTGAGGTCTCTTTTTTTATTTGTTTTCGTAAGCCTTTTTTTTTTCTTTTAAGCTGGGCCCAAAGTGGATTGTTGCAGGTTTAAGACATCTCCCCAACTTCTTAATTTGCCTTATCATGTTCTACCACTGACTCCTCCAGGTGATGGACAGTATGAATATAAAACATCTGAACATCCACTGGCTGAGATCGCAGATAGGCATCGTATCCCAGGAGCCAGTGCTGTTCGACTGCACCTTGGCTGAAAACATCGCCTACGGAGACAACAGCCGAGTTGCCTCCATGGAGGAGATAATGGCAGCTGCTAAAGCGGCCAACATTCACAGCTTCATCGAAGAACTGCCACAGGTAACCGCTGGGATTTTTCATAATGTGTCATAAGGCAGCCATGCTCGAGGTAGAAGTAGTAGAAATGGTAAGACTCTGTTTCGTTAGGGAAGCCGTTGTATGGGAGCATTGCTAGTTTACGTTTTTTATATTTTGTTTATGTGTAGAAGTTGTTATCAGTAGAGCAGCTCTGGGTTATCTGAGTCTCAGTGATAAAGCATGACACTTTAGCTGAGGTGTCTGTCAGTGCAGGAGGCAATATAAAAGTCCCATGAGCCAAATATCACAGATTTTCTTCAGTCAAATACAATAAAATACTTAAAACCTTTCTCTTATCACGTTTACAATCAGAATCAGAAATACTTTATTAATCCCAGAGGGAAATTCGATTTACCTCTTCTGGTGTCTGGTGTCAACTTCTTCTGATATTTAATCACTTATCTCTTGCAGTATCAAGTCTTTTCATTAGTTTATGAAGTAACTAGATCATTTCTTTAGCATAAAGGTTTAACAGTGATAATAGTGAGAGGTGAAGTTTGTGGATTCTTCTGTGATTATTTTGGCAATATAACAATATTATTGTACCCCCTTTCCCCTTCTCTCTGTTTGTGCGAGCAGAAGTACAAAACTCAGGCAGGCGATAAGGGGACGCAGCTCTCAGGCGGACAGAAGCAGCGTATTGCCATAGCCCGAGCCATCCTCCGCAACCCCAGACTGCTGCTCCTGGACGAGGCTACCTCCGCCCTCGACACAGAGAGTGAGAAGGTGAGTGTTTATCTTTTTCTCTTCCCAGCACTGACCAATATTGAGTGGGAATTCAGAATTTGATATATACAGTATTACTATACACAAGGAGGTAAGAATGTAAACATAACCAAATTTATTTAGAAGAGGGAAAATATGTGTGGGAGTGTTTGTTGATGAATAAAAAAATACTTCTTAAGTGCCAAGTGGAAATTTGGTCAGGTATAAGTTTACAGATAGGGTCCACTGAGGAGTAACCCTCATTTACAGATATATTTGCTGTGTCATGTGATCTTCTTATGAGATCATTAAAAACAGAGGAAAAACAAAACAAAGCCAGCTTCTTCTTTTTAAAGAAAGATTTTCCGGAGCTTTTTGCCTTTATTTGAAAGGACAGTGGATAGAGTAGCAAATCGGGCGGTGTTAGGAATGACATTCGTGAAAGCAGCCGCAGGTCGGACTTGAACCCGTGATCCATGACACAGAAGGTTACAACTACTGACAGATTTAGTGGTCGGTAAAGAACATAAATAAGAGGGCAGCTCCTGTAGTTCAGCCTTATAAAGAAAGATGTACCACTGTTCTGTGCTTCTGTTGTATAAGGAAGACAAGCCTACTCTCTCATACAAGACACAATGATGTGTGCGGAAACGCGAAACAGAGACAAATCGCAGCGTGGAACCAAAACGAGAACAAGAAGAACCAACAGAAGCAGAGGCTAATAAAAATAAAATGACTCTTATAATTTGAGCTCATATGAGGATCATTGTGCTCTTTACAGGTGGTGCAGGACGCATTGGACCAGGCCAGTAAGGGCAGGACGTGTATCGTTGTGGCCCATCGTCTGTCCACCATCCAAAATGCCGACCGCATCGCTGTCTTCCAGGGAGGAGTGGTGGTCGAACAGGGGACGCATCAACAGCTGCTGGCCAAGAAGGGAGTCTACCACATGCTGGTCACCACACAGATGGGCCACAGCAGAGAATAAGGAGACGCAGGAAGAATACCTCACCGGTTAATTTTGATCTTTAGAGGGCTGGATTCAACACGCATACCTTCTAATCATCATCTGAACAGTAAAGATGGGACCTGACAGTGGCCTTTAAAGCTGTAGTGGCCTTCTTGTGATTTCTGTATATCTGGCTACATAGTCTGGTAAAGATCAGACAAATGTCAAAGTATAACTTCTGTACTACTGTTGTAAGACGTTGTGTTTGAGGGCATTTTATACAGAGGACAGTTTGACACACAGCAGCAAGGAAAATATAAAAGTTTAATCAATGACCTCAATGACTAAAGTCCATTTCTCTGCTTCAGTTTGCGGGGTCAAGTGTTGTGCATGATGGCTCACTGTCAGAGCTTACCACGTCACTCGATTGTTATCAGCCTTACAAAGCAAATAGCCTCCTGTGTAAACAATAATCACTTTGTACACTCGTTTTTGTTATTCTTCTTGTTTCAAACCTTTAATTTAGGTTTGTGCCTCGTACACTGGGACTCCTTTATTACCAGTTATGATTTCTCTGGAGCTTGCTAATGCCAGCAGTCCTAAGCTTCTGATTTCTAGGACCAACTTCTGTAAAGTGCAAAATGGTGTCAAGTTCAAGAGACTTAAGTGAATACACTGGATTTATTATGTACCGTAGTGCCCCAGCCATGCCTCTGACAAAAGGGATCATCCAAAAAATATAAGTTATATTGTACTTTTTTGCAGATTTTTTGATAATTTATTGATTGTTATAATAATGCAATTTGTTTTGTCTAAAATAAAACACAAAAAGTATCAGTGCCTGGAAATGTAAACCCTGAAAAAGTTCACAGAGCTGAACAGGATGTAATGTTTGTTCACACACATTTGACTGTAATCACTTCTTGTTTTAACAAATTCTCAGATTTATTGTCCTGTGAAAGATGCTTTTATTTAACTATTAAAGTTTTATATTCAGTTTATGAGCCACCACTTTGTTTCAACATCATTTCTTTATTTGGACAAAGAAATGAAATCGAGCAGTTTTTCTCATCATGTCAAGACAACCTTAACTGGATGTTCCTGAATCACATTCAATTATGATCAAGCATAGAAAATATTGGTCTGTTTCTCAGTCATACATTGAAGCAATAACAATAATGTTATTAACATTTATTCATTTAAGAAAAGGTCAATCATAACAAGCAGATAACAGATTGGTTTAAGGCTTTAAATGCAGAGAAATAAACTGTGTGTGTGTGTGTGTGTGTGTGTGTGTCTACCTCATATGGAATATAACAGTTCTGAACTCCTGTTCATTACAGCTTTAAAATGTCTTTCTCTAATATGCATCCAAAGTAAATTATAAGGGACAAAAATCTACAATCCATGATCTGTGCAAGTTTTTTAAAGACAAACTTACAGCAAGCATGTATGGCTGTTTGCTCTTTGTTCATTTTTGATCATCAATTAAAAACATAAAAAATTTAATTGATCAAAAGTTACCTTCATGGGTTCGATATGGAATGCCGTTTTATTTTCACAGAAAAAAATCTGAACATTCGAAGCAGCCAGAAATTATATTCTTCAATCCTTAGCCTCGCCTTAGCCTTAATACTGTCAGGTTTCAAATAAAAAATTCTCAATAAACATTTGACTACAATCAGGAAAATCAGGAAATATTTACAGCAGAAAGAAAAACATTCACATTGGATTTTTTTTTTATAACTCTTAAAACCAGTGGCTATCCCCTGATGGCACGGATTACCTTTGCATTGATCTGTGCTGAGAACAAACAGGACTATCGCTAGCTGTCGGCTATAAACTGGTGGTATGCAAACTGTGTGTGCATTAACGGTCATATATAATGTTCAATTGGGCGAGTCTGTTGTGTGTGACTAGAGCTGAGATGTGGTGGCCAGGTGGAACATCTCATGCATGGAGCTACTGAAGTTGTTGAAAAGTGATGCAGCATCTGTCTGACGGTAAGATGTCCACGCTGAGACAGAGATCACAATCCTACAGGAGAAAATAACAGTGAAGAGTAATGACGGCAGTTTCTAAGATTGCTGGGAAAGTTCACATAATTTAGTCGTTTCACTACTTTAGAAATGTGAACCATACTGTCGAACAAAGAAAAAGTATTACTGATAAATTGGATAATAAAAAAGGATTTTAAAAAACAACATTGTAGCTTTATGATTGTTTTAGGTTTATACAGTTGCTCAAGTTTGAGATTTTCAGATGCAGAAGAAACCCTCTGAAGATATTCTTATGTCATGTCTGCCTACCTGTCATCTCTGATGCGGTAGAAAAAGCCATAGCCATGGTGCACCATGGGAGCGACGACCCCCAGAACTGTTGTGTAGCCCACCAGACTGGACGACAGCACAAAGTTACCTCCACCACCACTGCAGACACGAACACAACAGAGTTACAGGCAGATACATACACAGCACATGCACTTATTTTAATCTGACATCAATAATCTACAATGTCCTATCTGTATTGCAGTTCTGTTTAATAAGAATCTCTTTTGTGTCATCTATAAAAAATACAATTTCTTTGTAACTCAGCTTCTTTTTTTATGTTTTAAACACACCAACTATAAATAGAAAGAACTGACATTTAGATCGTATACAGTTTTCCTCTACACGCACAGGTATAAGGTGATAAACAGCGAACAACAGTTCCATATAAATAAATCAGCTTTACAGCAAGTACCTCCTTGCATAGAGGGGATCCATGAAGAGATCTGGAGTGGGACGTCCCTCCTCTTTGGCGATAAGATACAGCCCAAGAAGATGTCTGTCAAAACCTTGAGACAATTTGACAAAATAATATGTTTAATAAAAAAGATGCACATCAGAGCTCCACCATAAAAAGCCCTACTCATTATATAGTCTCTACAACAAGTAATATTAAAATTCAAACTGTAACGCTGGAGTCCAAAAAAGTGAATCTGAGAACAGAAGTGCGCAAGTATTACAGCGCTGAGATGATGACGCTTCAACAGGCACATCCCTTTGCTGACATCATCACTGGCTTTGTCTGTACACTGTTTGGTTTAGTGCCGAGTCAAAGCGACCAGCTGCACATGTCTATTTACACATGAGTAGGATTATCACTGTGTTTGAGTTCTTGTATCCTTAGCCACACTACAAACAAAACATTTTCTTCAACATAAAGGACAATAAAAAATAGCTAGCTTGTACGTTAGGCTGAACTTTTTGTGATTCAAATAAACCTGTTACTTGGAAATTTTTGTTCAATCCTGTTGATGTCTTGTGTTTCAGATTATTTGTTTATTTATCCATCATGGTTTTAACAGTTATTCAGTGCTGTAAAAGCCCAGCTGTTGTTTCCTTTATGCACATTTTTTAAATTGTAGGGAAAGAAATGATGTTAGTTAAATAGTAGAGCAGCTCCAAAGTCCAAATGCTTGCTCAGTTTTTTTTTTTTTTTAAAGATGTATTTTTGGGCTTTTTGTGCCTTTAATGGAGAGACAGTAGAGTCAGAAATGGATAGAGTCAGAAATTAGGGAGAAAGTGGGGAATGACATGCGGGAAAGGAGCCACAGGTAGGATTCGAACCTGTGCCGCCCACTTGAAGGACCATAGCCTCCATACATGGGGCGCGAGCACTAACCACTGCGCCACCAGCGCCCCTGCTCAGTGTTTTATGGAAATATAAAGCACACAAGTGCTCATGATGGATAGGCCGGGTCTTTGTAATATAGCAATAAGTAAGGACTTTTACCTGCTTTTTGTAAAGTGTCTTGAGATAACACTTGTTATGAGTTGACGCTATACAAATAAAAATTGATTGATTGATTGATTGATTGATTGATTGATACATGAATGTAAAGCTGACTAACCTTTTCCCTCCTGGGCATCAGCCATCAGTTTGCTGTGTTTAAGAAAGGCGAGTCTCATGGCTTTCCTCCTGGCATTAACCTGACAGGGAAATGTTTTATGTAACTTGTTAAATCGTTGAAGGATGGCTTTCTCATCCTTACTTTGTGTCTTTTTGAGACAGTGCAGGGTTCCCTACAAATACACTCACATCACACGTGGGGTCTATCATAGCTTTACACCAGTTCACAGCCTCCTCAGTGCAGGGGCGCATCGTCTCTGTCCTGCCGTGGTAGAACGTGCGAGTCATTGCGGTCTCATAACAACTCCCTGGCCTAAGAGAGGAGAAGAGACATTGAGGGTCATTAAGTAGTTAAGACTTCAAACATCAGTAAAGTTACATTTCTAAGCAGTCCCTACCCTTTATGCAGTTTGTAGTAGGCTAGCTGCATCGCTAGTTGAATAAAGATGTCTGGATGCAGCTTCCTCTCTTTAATGGCTGATTTTCCAAACGCTGTAAAGGCATAACACACAACCTGCAGGTCCTTTGTCTGTAAAACCAGCAATAGAGTGAACAATCAGACACATCAGACTGTGCAAAAGTTATTTTGAAACAGACTTTTTCTTCTATACTTTGGTGTTTAACATTGGCTCACCGACTCCAGGTATTGCTGTTTGGCTTGACGGATGTTACTACGAGTTTTTTCGTCCACAGTAAACACCAGCTCCTCAGGAGGGGGAATCGCTCTGACTGCGTCTGACCCCTAAGAAACAAAAATATCAACGTGTGAAGAGCAGCCAGATACATTTTAAAGTGTACGGTATCAGGTAATAATAACAGTGTTTACCTTCCATTTGCCGTCTGTAGCTTCGAGTTGCTGGTCCACATACCAACACAAAGACACAAGGACCATGGCATCATAAGGTGCATGCTGCAAAACAAATCAAAGTGAGTTTGATGTAAAAAATGTAATGTAACCTCTTTTTTCCCCCAATATATGTTCATTAAAGTGATTACGTAAAAATGACAAACAGAACAAGGAATGAACGAGCTCAGACATCACATGACACAGATACATACGAGTAAGCACAAAAAGGAAGGAAATCTACAACAGCAAAAAAGCAATACATGAAAATATGAAATATGAGTCATACATCCAATCTAAGTAACCGGTTTTTCAATCATTACTTCACAGGAATGCAGCATCAACAAGGTTTAAAGAAAAGGTGAGGCTACAGGAAGGTTAGCATTACAATAAGAGAAGGCAAAAGGAGAAGCTAAGACCTCCATGTAATATTGAAGATGACAATATAGGGCCAATATGTACCACATAAGGGTCCCACACTTTATCTTATCCAGGGACTATCGCTATCGGCTAATTTTATTGCAGATTTTACTAGATTTATTAACCAGTCAAATATCATTTCATTTAAGTTTCACTGTATTACACTAGCATAATCTCTTTCTGGCTGTCACCAGCAGAGTGTGCTATATGGATTACAACAAGCAAAATCACTCTCCAGAGTGTCAAGAGGTGACGCACTGACATACGTGGTTACTCTCCAGTTGAGTGACTATCTTGGATTTGTTATACTGTATACACATTTTCCACAAGTAAATATTTTTCTTCGCTGCAAAAGTCGGTAGACTAAAAAGCTTTTTATGTTTGGCTTTTGTCAAACGAACATCATGAAGACCAAGGAGGAGAGCCATGGGGTTTAAGTCAATATACTGTAAACACCAAAAATGACATAATTCAGACACAATGTCAGACCCATATCTATGCAACTCAGCACATGACCAGAAAGAATGAAAATTATTTCTGATTTCAGAATTGCACATACAAGGGACGCTGGTGGCGCAGTGGTTAGTGTGCACGCCCCATGTATGGAGGCTATAGTCCTCAAAGCGGGCGGCCCAGGTTCAAATCCAGCCTGTGGCTCCTTTCCCACATGTCATTCCCCACTCTCTCTCTTGCCCTGATTTCCAACTCTATCCACTGTCCGATCTCTCCAATAAAGGCACAAAAAGCCCAAAAATAAATCTTAAAAAAAAAAGAATTGCACATACAGCAAAGTGAAGATACCATAACACCCATTTTGTGTCTCAGGTGTTTTGTCATATTACGTTAAGATCTGGTTCCATTACAGATATAAATCTTTGTGGCCTTGATCCAAACCTCCTGCCATTCTGCATCATCTATAGAGATGTCCAAGTCTCGCTCCCAAACTGGGTTATAGTTTACTATAGTACTAGTAGGCTGGAGGGATTAAGATTTTAAAAATGTAACCTCTTCAGAGTTCATTTTTGAAGCTTTTACACAGTAGAGTAAAAAATGACTTTCTAACTCACATCACAGTTGGATCCAAAAGTGCCGTCTGAGAACACAATTGAGTTGTACGATTTGTCCCCCCAGCGGATGGTGGGGTTTCCTTGAAGGGCTTCCCGTGCCATCTGCGTTCAGGAAGGGTGAGACACACACTCAGACACACAGCTCTTTTCTTTAAGAAAAACAGTCAATGAACAGACAGTCATGCAATCACACAAACCGTACATTTGTGTAGTTCTCTGCCGAGGAGTATGGTTTGGTTTCATCCAGAGAAATGACGAACAGGCTGCTCTGGATGGTCTCCAGGATGGTCTTATTGTGTGGATCAATGCTTATTAGATGCTCCCTGGCCTACAGAGACAGTGAACACATTCACAGTAACACCACTGATCTTGTAACATACAAAGTTTTTTTTTTTATAAATGTAATCAATAATCTCTTTCAGATCTTATTTGTAGAAAAACAACAAAGTGTCCAATTGTTTTTTTTAGCAGTCCTACCATCGCCCAACAAGTCCTCTCCTCTGTGGTGAGAGCGCTCACTCCGTCTCCCTCGGGCTCTCCCTCACAGACTTTCTCCACGTAGCTCAGCTGCCTATATCACACACATGAAACAATAGAAGAAAACACTGAAACTGTGATGCTTTGCCGAAATCTCATTAGGGCGTATGTCAGCAAACTTTTATTTACAGTGTTTCTGCAGAGTCTATCCATTTGAATGTAAAACTTTTAGACCTTTTTAACAGCAGAGATTGGAACTGGACACCTGGTTTAAATCCTATTGGCCAAAGTATTAAATAATGAAGGTGTACTTTGTATGAGGAAAACTAACCATGTAAAAAAATGTCTTTGAAAGCCTAATCCTGCAGGAATCAATAACTGAAAAAAAAACTACAACATCATTAAATATGGAATGACTAAGATTTTTATTTTCTCTTTCTTTCCACTTTTTTATGTCACGTCCATCTTGGCTCTTTCAAAAAAAAAGTACCGATGTTGAACTTTTCTTTACCTGAAGCCTTCCACAAACGTATGATGTAGTTACTGTATTTTCTCCTTTCAGTGATAGTACAATTGTGGTTGCCTTTTTGCAATGTTTTTGAGATTCTCAGATACTGTTGGTGTAGCGCCCTCTTTGGGCCAATTAGCAGAATGCACTCTTTTTTTAGTATGTCAAAAGTTCATGTAGCAACTCAACAGGAAGTTAGTTCCCTTTTATGCTAGGCTTCATATTTGGATTTCAATCTTGATTGATTTGTGTACTTGAGGTTAATTGCTACCTGAGTAGTTCTGGAGGAGTGAGGATTTTTCCATCACAGAGTGCATCAAATGTGAAGATCCGTCCTCGACACATCACTACCACATGGGATGGGCACGAACCCTCACTTTCTGTAACACAGCACAAAATGCACATTACACAACAGCCATATGCAAGTGGGCTGGAGAGTATACAGGGCAGTCCAAAAGTCAGAGATAAGAGCTTAACTTCATCCTACCTGCTTTAAAATAGTTGTAAATGGTGTCCTTCTTTACTCCAGGTACTTTGCAGGTGCAGAAGAGCATTCTAAACTGGTCCATATCCAACACTGTTTTACCAGCTTTCTGAGGAGGCAGCGTCTCCCTAAAACATACAAGAGTGAGAAAAAGATGTGAAAGGGGAAGCATCTTATGTGGAAAAAATGTTTGTTTGTAATGTAAACATGTCTTACGTGCGGATCAGGTTCCAGTATTGGAGTGTATGCCATGTTGCTATACTCGCCCTCTGCAGATGAGTTCCCTCAGCAGGAGGCCAGCAGTGCTCCAGGTAGGGTGCCGGACCACCAAAGTTCACACTCAGCTGAGAGGGGGTGCGGAGCTCCAAATACGCAGCATCTAACCACCAGTCTTCCAGCTTGAGAATAAAAAAACACTCAACTAAGTAAAACATGCATCACTAAATAGGAAATCTACAACAATAAAAATACTTTTCATGCTTTTTAACACACCCAGTTCCTCTTTGCCTTGGCTCTCTGCAGCAGCTTCTGGTGCAGCTCTTCACCAACACCCACTTCAAATTTCTTCACAATGTCTAATGTAGCCTTATACTCCGTCTCAGATGCAAATGGGCGAACTGATAAAAACAAAGTGAAGCAAATTAGTTCATTTGTAAATTGAGAGCACCAGCATCTGGTTATTGTACTGTACATATCAATCCTCTCTCAGGTTAAAACCTGTGGATCCTTTCATTCATTGTATTAAACTAACAACAGTTTACTTTGATCAATAACCTTCAGGAGTATTCAAGGTGCTAACATCGTTACTGTCTTGCCTTTAAAAGGAAGAGTGTTATAGTGTTACTCAGTGGCACAGCATGATGTATAAAGCTTCTATCCTACCTGCATCCAGATACTTTGAAAGGCTGATCCCTAGTGTCGGGACAGGCAGGGATGGCAGGCTGCTTTGGTATTGGAAAGTCCGCTCAGGCAGAGATTGTGACAAATTATTGGCCATTTCTTTGTCCTGAAACACAAAGCAACTATTAAACAATCTACAATAGTAAGATTTACATGTTAATAATAATGAATTATGTCATATTAAAAAACTATGGAACAGAAGGGCCAACAGTGTGGATAACAGATCTGTTAATTCTGGCCAGTGAGAGTCTATAATAAATACTAGATAGGTCTACATAGCAAGGCGCCCAGATAATAAGTAGGTTAAAGGGAGGTCTCTGAATATTTGTCCGATGTTTGAATGTTGTGGTATTTGTTTGCATCTTTGTGTCTTGTCTTACATTTTTATGATGTAAATGTGTTCTGTGGCACAAGTCAGATTTCAGACATCTGACAATGAATTATATCAATCAAAAAATCAACCAATCAATCAATTACCCTTTGTACATCATTTATGGGTCACACATCTGAAATGAGTTTCTTAAGTCAATGGATTACTTATTCATTCAGACTATAGTCAAAATGTCTGTAATTTTTCACTGTCAAAAGTAACATCTTCATATTTTTTGTTTAGTCGAACTTGCGAATATATATATTTTATATATAAATAAAATTTAGTTCACTATTATATCACAAAAAACTGTATATTTCACACTAGAGAAACTAGGAACAGCCAAAAACTACTAAAATGTTTTATTGTTAACCAACAAAGCTTCTAAAACTATTAAAAAAAACAACATAAAGTTCAACAAAATAAACATTTTTCAGAGTTTATCTTTGTTTTATTTCATCCTTCAACACTTCTATAAGACCATTAGACTAATTAGTTCATGATCATTTAACAAGAGTAATGCTAAACCCTCTTCCACTGGGGTTCTTTGTCACACTGATCTGTTACACAAGTCCTGAGCAGGAACACACAGCAGGATAGAGTTTTAAATTCCTCTGTAAACAAAGTTAGCTTTGGAGTTTGTGAAAACCTCTAAGAAGGCGACTTTTCCTGCTGGTTCAAATGTCCCATTTTGCTCGTTTGTTTGCTTTCAAATGCGTCCTAAGGCTGCGTTGCTTTCTCTTTCAAAGCCATGTTAAGAGGGAACTAAAGTTAGATCTCCTTTTATAAGCTGGTTTACAACCACATGGTTAGAGACAGAAGCATTCTGACCAATATTGTTCAAATCTGTTCTAAGATCATTGACGTAAAACAAAAAAATAATGTTTCTCTGTTTATTAGTATTTTTTATTAGATCTTGTCTTATCTCACATTAGCTCTTCTATGTTGTTTATATCATGTTTTTTATGTACAACCTGCTCCGAACTGATTTCCCCCCTAGAGGTATTAATAAAGTTGTTTGAATTGAATCTCCTTATATGAGAACAACAAGACTGCACACTTCTGCACCCACCGCCCAGTTCAATAGAAGTCCAGATAGACACTGATGGATATAAAGGAATAACACGATTTATTTAAACTGAACTAATGGTGTCCGGTGTGCAAGCTCACTGCAGCCCATTACAGCGCACTTGCGTTAGATAGCTAAGGTTTCTCTCTCGGTTGATGCTTTAACAATAACACCGACATGAACCCGATTTACAAACTCCCCCCTAGCTTTTAAACCTGTAACATTTACAGTCTATGTTTTAAACACGCTTCCTCTAGCAGCTTACCTCCTTCAGTTTCTGCTACCTCAGGCTTTCTGCATCCACAGTGAGCAGGGTAGCTCTCTTTCAGCAGGATGGTGACGAGCTCCAGTGTCTTGTTGTGCGCATCAGCGCTCCTCACCTTTACCCCACTAAACTGAACGAGAGGTCCCAGGAGCCAGCCCGGAAGACCATACGGCGCATGCGCGAGAGTTTGCGCTTGACCCACATTTTATCAGTGAAATATGAGGCACTGTAGCGGGGTATTTATTGGCTGTGGTTAAACTCAAATAAGTGAGTTATCTACACACAATCCAATACTCAAGCTTTATACTGTACTGTAGACAATCAGACTCACTGATAAATTACACAATAGAGTATAAATAAACTACAATACTAAACATATTAGAACCCCTGCCTGATTACCTTTGTGTATTTTTTCCTCTTTTTTTCAGTAAACCTATCAGTATATAACGGAAATCGGACATTCTGTTACAAATATGTCTGAAAACAATTCAACAAATGTGATTTGATAAATGTTTTGTTGCTGTGATTAGGTATAGAACAACACTTTAGTCCTTGTTCTGAATAGATACTCTCAGTTGCTGGATATTTGGTACATGCAGGCTGATGCAGACTAATACAAAAGTCCTGCAATAATCCTACCTACAAAAGGTTTTAAAGCTCAGTTTTTGTAATTAAAACTGAGTCACAACAGTGTTGATTCAACTCATTTTTAGTTTTAATTACGTTGCATTGAGTTTTTATTTATTATTTTTATTTCGTCCAACCAAATGTATATCAGGTAGGCTTCATGACAACAAAACACAATCAAAAAAGTGCATAAAGAAGTTTAATTTCAATTTGCTGACATTTAAAGGCATTTAGTTAGCCCAGTTCTTATAAGGACTCAAGCTGAATGTCAAAGTATACAGTATATTGCTGTATACAAGTGGATAACAACAATTATCTTTATTAATTGGATTAAATCCAAAATTTGAAATGTTCACATTTTTAATCCAAAATAATGCATAGAATTATTCAGATATATATAAATGACGATAATCTAAATAAAAAATAATCATTAAAAGATATTACAAAAAAAATGGATCACTCATTAAACGTCATCCTGCGTTATTATGGACTTTGAATGCAGAAGGCTACTGGTTGATATCAGCAGTATTTTATTGAGTTAGTAGACAGTGTCTGTGTTAAGTCCCTTGAGGTTATTGCAATCCTTACATGCCATATTTGCTAATGATTTCCTTTGCAAGTGTAATGTAGGCTGTCATGGCATCTTCCTTAGACATTCCTGAAAGAGTGCATAAATACAAAATATCATTATTAAGAAGACAAAGAGGGATTTTGTGTGAAATTTTGCATCAAAACTGATGTCATAAAACTCATTACACACATTAATTACTCCCCATTTGATCAATTGTGATCACTTTAATGGCATCTTTCTTTGTTTTTGATATTTCAATAACACAAAATTGAAATCAAAAGTTCAACTTGTCCAGTTCTTTGTTTATGAATACATTTCAGTAAAACTAACATAATCTGCAAAGTACTGAAGCAATGCTTTGCATGCTAACATGCTTAGCTTATGATGAACATGTAACGTAACATACCTGCTTAAGAAAAAACAAATCCAAATATCCAATCCAAATAAATGTGTGTATAAATAGGATATTCATTTTAACACAAAACCATACAGCCTCGCAGATGGCTATCATCACTGAACACTTAGTATTATCTAAACTTGAATACTCACATCTTAAGTTGTTCAAACTGACAGTAAATCGCTGCTTATACTAAGCAACAAGCTTAATTTACTGTTTTACATCTACATGCATTTAAACCTTGTCACCTTTTCTGGAGTTCCAGGCGTCCCACTTGGCTTTTCCCTTTAAGTCCAGCATCCCTGGTCTTTCTAAAATGTGTAATAGAAAACAGTTGGGAGGAAATGTTCAGAATTTATTGAACTTTATGTGTACGTTATTCTGATTTTCTGAGGCAAGTCATACCTGTGTTGATGTCTCCCACAATAGCTTGTTTATAAAGGCCATACAGGTCAAGGAGCTCCTGGTCCGTAGGCCTAGTCTTCACATTCTTCACGTCCTCTGCCAACTTCTCAAACTCTGCCTACATGGAAAAGATGTTTAGAAAAGAAACATTCAAGTAACTTTGTGTATTTCTGATGAACAATTCAAAACTTTGCTATAATGTTGTCATTAGATAAGCATATATGTAAAGGGTCCACTCAGGTGAATCCAGCTAAGGTAGTGGATGGGAATATCAATCACAGTTATATGAGAGAGTGCATATAAATCAGTTGAAGATTACACTAATGAATGAAAGATCTGAGCGTAGTATTCCGGTCAGGGTGCAGAGCCCGGGAAACCTATTGTTGCACAAGTTAGGGCTAAACAATGGGCTTTTATTCAAGGCTCTAGTGCCTTTGTGCCAACTTGAATAATCTACTTTACCAAGGATCTGGGACATTGCAGAACAGATCATTATGGACCAAAGGACATGCACATAAACCCCAAACTACCAAAATGTAGGATTTTGATGATTTTGATGGGCTACCATTGAAATAGCTAAAATAATGTAACATATTAACAGTGTTAACAATATTAATAGCCAGAACCTGTATATAACACCTGCAGCACTTTAAGGATACTGGAGCAAATGAATAGGCCTCTTTGTTCAGACTCCCACCCTGTCAAATATAGATGACACTCACTATCTGGCTTGACACCCCTCTGCTCCGTTATTTACATCATCGCTATAAGCTACACCATACGACAGACTGAAGAATAAAATGATAATAAATGTAGTTATACTGTACCTGATTAGACATTTTCGCAGCTGGAGCTCCGCAGTTCAGATAAATGTACAGTATATTCCCTGTTTGCTAGACGGGTCTGCGCAGCTGTAATTGCAGCCCAGCTGATCAATGTGAGACTGTCTGTAGACGAGAGGACTGCAGAGGAGGGAGAAGAGAGCTGCTCGCGTCCTATGATTGGTTGCCTGTCACCCTCTCTTACGCACAGAAACGCACGCAGGCACGGACACACAGTTATAGGCCTGATGCGGACCAATTCAAATACTAATAGGCTACTGGACTTTGTGCATGTATTTGTTTTTTTTGTGTTAAATTTGCATGCTACATTTAATTTCGCTCTATTCTATTTTTAGTCGGATTTAAGCCTACTGTCCCGAACTGACCCATATTAGCATGCAACGATAGTCAATAATATATAATAGGCTAATAAACTAAAAAATATTACTACAAAATCTCGTCGAGGATAAACTTACACAGAGTAAAATACAAAAAAACTATATAAGTCTATGGGGTACGGAGGCTTATTGCATTCATGTGGGGAATTTTTTTTTTTGCCTGTTATTTTGTAATTACGAGATCTTTATCTGGTAATAACTAGATCTTTATCTGGTAATAACTAGATCTTTATCTGGTAATAACTAGATCTTTATCTCGTAATAACCAGATATTTATCTCGTAATAACCAGATCTTTATCTCGTAATAACCAGATCTTTATCTCGTAATATTTTTTAAAACAATACCACACATGAATGCAATACTCTTCCGTAATTCAGGCAAATGAAATTAGACAAAATCCTGGAGCAAGGACAAAAGGTACAATGTGCGAGGGCCATATCAAAACAGTTATTTTTTAACAAGTAAGTAAGCAGTGCTCTTTCTTGCAATCCTGCTAGAGTCCAGTCAGCACAGGGTGTATTATTTCTAAGATAATCTATTTTTTTTCACCCACTTATCATGTCAGAAAAAGGTGAGTTTAAATTATCCATATAATAAAAAAGATATAGGCTAGGTTTAAAAAGATGTAATGATGTAATGTCATAAATCTCTCGCCAGGCCTGCATATACTGAATTATAGCCTATTGAATGTACAGTTTATATTGTTAACTGAACACTTGTCGGCGCTGTGGGAACTTGTACAGAATTGGCAAGTATGAAATTGGGATCTGTTCATATTGGGACCAAATAGAAACAGTAAAACATAGACTACTTCATTGCAGGAAATATGATAGAATAATAGCCTGGTTTAGTCATTAAAGAAAGAAAAACATCACAACTGTTTTGTCAGAACTATTAAGGAAAACAACAGCCAAAATATACAGTTAGATTGTTTAAAAAATGTATTTAGAAAAATCTGATTTAGTTAGAAGAATTTAGAAGGCCTCAGGTCCTTTTTTTCTTTCTTTATTTTTATTAGTCAACTCGTCTCATCTCCTGTCCAGTTGGTGGCGGTAATGCACCTCTTAAACTACAACAACGAAGAAGAAGACAATTTCAAAATGGCGGCGCCCTGTTACCATGCATACTGTGCAGTTGGACTGAGCATCTTAACAGGACTTTAACTTCATCAAAGAAACTTGCTTTTGTTTGATTAAAAGTCAGGTAGAGTAACTCAATGATACTTTTAATTTATTGACAAATCTGTTGCCTGTCAAAACGTCTATGTGGTTAAAGAAGAGAGACGTGTTGACTAATCAACAATATCTGCTTCAGGATTAAAAATGTTTTATTTTATTTTATCTAACAAGAAACTGAATGACATTGAAAGCTGCTCTTAACATAACTCACAGAAATAACTTATTCCCAGACCACCCAGAGTGCCCTCACTACATGTCAGACACGTAATTATTATTATTAAATATTATTATGTTCGTTTAATACCGAGCGAATTCAGCCGGTCATGATAAGACAGTAAAGTGCAAATTTAATGTATCCTCATTTCAGTCCCGATTAATTCACGTATTATTATTGGAAAAAATGACTGTCTTTAACAACAAACCCTCCAAATGAATCATTAAAGGTTGAACAAGTACTTTAGATGTGTTGTTTAGCCTTAAAACATTGAATCTATTTCTCATTAAGTATACATCGTTATTTAGAAATGTTTAAAGTTTATTCTTTCTGAACACAACAGCACTGCTTTTGACAAATGTTTTCCAAACGAAAGTACATTTAAAAATTAAATTCTTTAGCAGTTTTTTTTTACTATGATGTATTTTATCTAATGACCAAGTAATGAGCCCCTTGTTTGTCATATGCTGGTATATCTGTTTTCATTTGTTGGTACACTTTCTTTCAGAAGAGGAGGAATGGCTACTGCAGGGAAGCAAATAAAAAAGGAAATAAAAAAACCAATTCCATCCAAGACTTCCTTCACCTCACCATTCACTCCGAAATGGAGCCCACTACCCCAAGAAGACATCCATTTTATCCTGAATACCCTGACGGACAAGCTGGTTTCCACTGGTCTTGAGAAGAAAGAGGTGAAAGTGTTTCGCCCTTGGAAGAAAAAGAAAGACAAGAAGAATCCTATCTCCGTAACAGAGCCTCATCCTGAGGTGAGCAAAGACGCTCCAGTGCAGGGCTCTCCTAAAAACGGCTGGACGGATGTGGCAGCCAGAAGACAACTGGCCATCGGCATCAACGAGGTCACCAAAGCTCTGGAGAGAAACGAGCTCAAACTGTTGCTGGTGTGCAAGTCTGTCAGGCCGAAACACATGACAGATCATCTTATCGCTCTAAGTGCAACAAGAGGTGTGCCGGCCTGCCAGGTGCCTCGACTGAGTCAGAGTTTGTCCGTGCCGCTTGGGCTGAAAAGTGTCCTCGCGCTGGGGTTCAGATACTGCGCCTCCAAGGATGACGAGGCATTCACTGACACTGTTGAGGCCATTACACCCAGAGTGCCCTCACCAGGTGTCACCTGGCTAAAAGGTGCAGCACGGAGTGTTAAACCTGAAGTCTCTGTGGACCCTGAAGAGGAGCAGGAGGGCGCTGGTGAAAAGAAGGGACAGAAACGGAAACTAGAAAGTGATTCTGAGGTCACAGAGTCTGCCTCCCCCTGCACCCTGCAACCTCTCAAAGTCAAGAGAATAGTGGCTAATCCTACAAAGAAAAGAAAAAGGAAGGCTAAGTCATAGTTTGTTATACAAAACAGAAACTCAACCTTAATTTTAGAAGAGGTGTTCCTTTGTTTTTGAAAGTTAAAGCTAGATGCTTCCACGTGTTTCTTAAAATGAGGTGTATTTTTTAAAAGCCTACAGCCTTTTCTATTAAGCTTGTTAAATATGATTCTTTAGTTAAGTTATTTTCTTTTACATTTTAGAAAATGTATTCTGCTGAAAAAAGTATCAAAAGGTTAAAAAAAAACATTTTGTGGAAGTTTTTTAATTTTATTTATCAAAACACACCATGCATGTGAGTGTACGTTTTCTGAATGAATTTTTCTCCCCTTTGGTTTATCAGAATCATTACTTATGTTTTGTAAATCACTTTGAGAGCAGTCTGTTTTAAACTTGGAGATGAGTACATAACAGTGTTCATAAAACTCTTGATAAGACAGTGTTTGAAAGACTGGATGGCCGTTAACATGATTTAAAATGAATTGTTTAGAGATAGTTTGAATGCTTGTGTGACATACATTTCACAGTGAAGGCAAATTGGTTACAGACAAACCTTATACTATGTCAACTGATTTAACATTTCTGAATTAAACCTGTAAACAACAGATATGTTTCATGCTCCTCTGTAGAAGTGAAACTGTTTGAAATACATTTCAGACCCCAGCCACAAAAATTTATTTGGGCTGAGTTAATTTAAGAACTTTGTTTTAACCGTAAAATAAAATCAAGTATTTCAGTAATGTTCTAAAAGAAGGGCATCAGTCGAATTCCTTTTTAAAGTGAGTTTATTCGATCAAATATCCATGCTGGTATAGCTGACAAGTGTGTTGAATCAGATTGTTATTTGCATGGGGTCATGTCTAAATGATGCTGGTACAAGGTCTTCAGCTTTTTCACAGCTTACAATGGATTTGAATAAAAATATTGTTCTTCAGTTAGAGAAAGCTGTATGTCATTTCAAAAGTTCACCCTCCCATCCCCCCAAAAATCTTGATTAAAAAACAAAACATCTTTTAAATAAGGCAGGTACCTCGGGTTTGAGTTCTCACTAAAGGGTGTGGCAAGTAACAATGTAGAGATCATCGTGGCAGCACAACTGACATGCTCAAAGTTCATTCAAACAGCTGCAGGCAACACATCTGTAACACAACCAGCATCCATGAGGCACACTGTCGACTCATAACCCAGCTTCAGTGATAAATAAATGCCGTTTGTGAAGGAAACTCGTTCACCTTTCAAGGGTAAAAAATAACTTTACACCCTCAAGCACTGACTATTGGTTGTCTTTACTTGCTAATAATATATAAAGGGATGAGAAGAAACTACATCACAGACAGTAAAAAGAGACAACAAAAATGGCAGCAGCCTCAACTTCTTCAGTAATGCAGACATCAGACGTAAAGTTACAAACTCAGAGCAAAAAGTCAATTATAAAAGATGTGTAACTTCTGAGTACACCAGCAGCTCCCAAAACAAAAACAAGACAAGTGGTCCGACAACAGCTTTTCATCAAAGATCTTGCACAGAGAAATGCCAAGTAGCTGGGAAAAATCAAAACATTTTCTTTTAATTTAACCTCTTTTTTTTCCTTTTTTTTTTTTACTTGAAAGTTCAGGACATTGCTCCAAAGAAAACAACATAAATGATGTATTCAGAAATGTTGCCAAGTACATTAATAAATATCTGAACTGTTTCACACTTCAGGCCACACAACACACTGAGAAAATGACCGACAGTATTTTTTTTTTGATAAACAAATACAGTACCATAAAAAATAAAAATAAAAACATCCAAAGAAGTCAATAAAAATGGACCCGGAAAATCAGGGAAATGCTTATTTAAAAAAAGATGCTGTTTCTTCTACAGGCTTTTGTAAATGCATCCACTGTTCTCCAAATAATAGCTTATTCACTTTTCCCATAACACTTTGATCTTGTGCTCAGTTCTGTTTTACCAAACAGAGTTTGATTGAGAACACAAATATCCTGCAGCAGGCGAGGGGATCACTGTTCACGTACACAAAGTTCTTTATGAGCCATGTGTTGAACCTTTTCTGAACATCAGCTGCTGTATGGGCATCGCACTCAGTTCTATGCTGATAGAAGTAATGACCGACAACATACTGAAAATGACTAAATTAAAAAAGAGAACCAATCAAGCTGCTTTAACATTACTCTTTCTTTAGGTTAGTGATCCATTTTTAAACTACCAAACTGTCTTTAGACCAGCACTACATCTATTTTGAGAAGTCTCTTATACAAAATCTAAATAAAATACTGTTGGCTGTATTTTAAACCTTATTTCTCTTTTCTAGCCGTTGTTGTAAATTTTACCTTCCATGCTTGTGCACTGAACATGCCATCCTTATTTTTAGTTGCTTTTTTTCTCCATTTTAGCAAATTTGCTATCCCCAGTCAGCTCTAGAGAAGGGTTTGTAAGATAAAAACAGCTCAAATCCTTTGTTAAAAAACAAACAAAACAAGGTTGAACAGTCTGTACAGTACAGCCTATCTGTGTTGAAATCTGACCCGTTAAAAAAAAAATAAAAATAAAATAGACCCTTTTGCTTGTTAATGAACTCAAAAAAAAAAATTGTGCTTCTTTGAGGCAATACATTCTTCATTAAAAACCATTAAAACCCACATGTTCTGAACAAACTCAGTAACACCTACTCTACTTTGGAGGAAAATACTTTGGATCAGCCCTCCCGAACCCCAAACTCACACTACAGGAATAAATATGATCTGGCTTTAAATGTACAGGTCACTATATATTTTCAACAGAAACAGGTTTATCAATGCACCAGTTGAATGAGTCCTTCCTTTGTGTGTATGCATGTGTTTGTGTGTGTGTGTGTGTGTGTGAACATATTTTTCATGTAAATGTTGATCATAATCAAAAGAATCCTTGAGGTAAAGGAATCGTTACGCATAGCCTTCAAAGAAACACATTCATGTCTTTTCTAATGAGGGCCAAAAACAGCAGAGAAACTCCCGTCCTCAGGGATATGAGACGGTATGCAAACATTAACTCATCAGTTGCCTTTAAGATCCTCTGCAAGTGTGCAGTTGCAGGTTGGGCACAAAAACTAGTCATTTTGTAATGTAGTCATGTTTATGTTCATTGATTATCATTTACATAGTTCAATATCAGCTAAATTAAAAATAACATGCCAGTCCCTTTAAGAAGGCGTCTGCTGAGGAGAACTAAAAATAACTCACAACATCAGGGCATCCTCTGGTTTGTCAAACTGATGTGTTTTAAATGGGAGTGTGCATGTCAGGAGCATTGTACTGTATGAGTATCTCAGGCATAGCATGACTTCACATTCAGGATGTTGATGATTTCAGTTTTCACCTCCAGGTGAACAGAGAATTGTTCTTAATGACATGAGTGCCGGCTGAACCGCCTCCCAGGGGTTGTTGTTTTTTTTCTGTTGTAGTTCTCATTGTCTAGCTTGGGCTACCTGTATGTCCAGGTAAGGAATAGCCACAGGTCGCTGACTTCTGACCTCTTGATCAGTGTTTGTGTAGCAGCTTGGATAAGGGAGGTCTGCTACTGAAGAACCAGGCCAACCTGACAAAACAAAAACAAGACAGAGTTTACCTGTTGTTGTATGACACACAAAAACCATCCGTGGGTTGTAACTATGGCAAACTGTTTGCTGACTGAACAAGGTGACGGACAAAACTAGCTCAGCTTAGCTTCAGTATATGACCACTTAAGAGTAAAAGTGAAGTAGGAATTTTAAAAAGATCTGCACTACTGCAAATATAATTTGTATTAAGACATTGTGAATCAGATGTCAGCCTTTTGTGACCAGTACAAAACTTAACCCTTAGTTTATATATTCAAACAACTTCCACAGCAGCACCTAATGGGTCTCTTATTACTGAGTCTTCACATAGGACAGTGCAGGATGATGATAGAAATGATTACAGGCTAGGACAATAACTCTTATTGCTGACCTTATCAGGGTCCATTGAGGGACATTTCCAGTTGTAGAGGTAATACTGCAGATTTCCATCTCCTATGCCAAACTTGAGCTTCTCCAGGAACACTTTATTCTCCATTAGATCCAAGGCATTGAAAACATCAAACCCTTTCTGTTAAACACACAAAACAACATGTTGTCAAAAACGTAATCAGGGAAAGGAACGTTTCGGTTTGAATTTGGTTGGTATGACCAAGAATGACCTCATTATTAACTGGGGGCCTTTTGAGGTATTTGCAGCTCTAGAAATTCTCCTTTGGAGTGACAATGACATCTTTAAATATGTGTTAGTGGTTTGTGTTTTACAATAGGATGAACATACCAGTTTGGCCAGGATCAGTGCATCATTCATTAAATCCAGTAGTGGGGTTTGTGTATGAACGTTGTAAAAAGAGTAAGCAGCCTTCAGGCTCCTGTGAAGCGGGTGATGCATCACTGTCGAGGGCAGAGTGTAGAAACTAGCGAAGTCTGTCAGTACACCACCAGCTCCCTGAAGAGATGTGAAAAAAAAAGTGAGCTTAAGCAGAAAAAGAAGAACCAACAGAAGTGCTGTCAGTATCTTGAGGGAAGAAACTGATTCTAAATACCTCTACCACATATGTGTCAATTATGTTGTCCTGTGGCAGGAACCAGTGAGCCACCTCCTCTTCTCCCATAGAAGGTGCGAGTTGGAAACGTCTCAGGTATTTCTGCAGCAGCTCGGTTACCTGTGGGATGTCACGCCTCTCCATCGGCCGCAAACCCAGAGTCTTGATGCTCTGGAGGGGAGTGTTGAGATAAAAGTCTAATTAAGTTCCTTCCATTATTAAAGAACTTTGACTGACAGGCGTAGGCAAGTGCTTACATCTGGTAGTCTGTAGAGTTTCATGGTTCTTTGCAGGGTCATGTTTCTGCTCAGGTGAGAGAATTTCACTTCCACAAGTTTTCTGGGGTTCAAGGAACGATGCCAATACCTGAAAAATATACAAAGAATGAGACAAAGAATCAAAGAGTTTTAAATTACTTTCAGATGCCATGCTTTATGTTTTGTTTGGCATACCTGCATGTGGACACAGGTTTAGGAAGCACCACTCCTGCTGTGTATACTGCCTGAAATATTCCTTCCAAGTTCACCCTCCGTGTAATTTCTCTGATTAGCACAGGAGCAACACGCTTTGAACGAAGCTTCTTATGGACACACAGAAAGTTGATTTCAACCATCCTCTTCACTCTGGAGCAGCAGATGGAAAGGAGACGTGTGAATCACAGCAAAATGGTTTCTATTGAATCATATCACTGCTCTGATGCGAATGTTTATGATCAGTACTGTGTTCTCACATGTCATAGATTCGTATATCTGCAGGGATGGCACTGATGAAGCCAACAAGCTTCTTATTCGAGGACACTCTCACTCCACAATGCCACTGTGGTAACCAGCCAGGTGGACGCAGAGCCCTGCAGGAGGAGAAATATTAAGTGAGCGTGCAGTTCAATAACAAACTTCATTTTTTTTTTTTTTTTTTTTACTTTTGAAAATCATTAGCAAAGTAGTAAACACAAGCAACGTGAAAAACACTGACCATTTTAGAAAGTTTGGTGAATAGTCAAATCTGAACATGTTATCGTCGTCCTCCACATAGTTCTCATTCAACAATGTGTACAACTCCTTCAGCTGAAAAAGACACACAGCAAGCTGTTTATTTTGTGTTTTACAAAATGCTATTTAGAGCTGCAATGATAACTCAAATAAAACTTAATTTGGGTCCAAGGTTTCCAGATATCAGCTATGCCCCACTGAGTTACACACTAAGCTGGACTGAATATTTCCACAGTTTTCTGAGAAAACAGTCAGCAGATCCACTGATCATGACAATACTAGTTAGCTGCTATTACTGTTTGTTTTAATATGTCTGAGACACACTGTACTTACTACATCTGCACAGCTGAGATCGAGAGTGTCCCACATAAAGCCTTGAGGTAAGGAATATGGCTCCTGTCTAATGTTTTCCTTGTCTGCCTCTATTGGCCCGTGACTCGTCACCACCTCATCTGTAAAAAAGAATGCCACAGCTCTTGTAAAAGGATAAAAGACCATTTTTTAATCACAACATTATATGTTAATATAGAAAAGTAATGTTCATGCTCAGGTAATGCTGACCCAATGCTTAAACTAGACATCTTTTCTGAACTTGTGAAACCATAAAACTGCTAAAACACAGAAGTATTTCAGTGGCAGCAATAATACACCTGAAATTAAAACAAAAGATACTACAACAGACATACAATAAAATGTGCTCCTCTTTTTTTGAGAGCGGGGGGCTTTCATCTTAGGATAGGCAAGCTGTAGTGATGGGTCATTACATGCACCAAACAGCATCAGGATCAGGGTTCAAACCCGTGACCAGTGACAAGAATTGGTGCCTCTGTACATGGGCGAATGCTCTAATATATGCTCCTTTAATACAATCATTGTCTGTAAAACATTTGTAATGTAAAGCAAGGCTCAACAGAAATTGCATCTATATTATATTATAATATCATATTATTTATTATAATAAACAATGCTTTTGCTATCTAAAAGTTCAGTGGGTATTTACTTAGTTTCGGCACAGGCTGGGTGTCCCAGAACTGGTATTTGTGCTTGGTTGCCTCATCGATGCTCTTTGCTGGACCCTGGCAGGACAGCAGCTCCATGGCTCTTTGGATGTCTTGCAGCTTTTGAATTGGCAAGCCTGGGTTCTTCATGAATAGAAAGGACAAATAAACAAAAAAAGAAACAAAAATTGAGTGTGCCTCAAGTGCAGGGGCAACATGAAACTCTCCCTGCATTTTTGACTTGTCATGCAGCGACATGTAACACAGTCTGTATACTCAAGACGGAATGATCTAAAACAAAAGAAGCCACTATAACACATCGGTTACATACCCTAAAACACAGAGCCTGATGGGGCCAGTGAACCAAAGTTCACGTCTCATTTGCATGTTCACGCCAGTTTAATCATGATTAAAAAATAGTGTTTACATGCACATGGTACCTCTGAGTTTCTCAATCTAGGATTTGAGTATTTTAAGTGATTGACATTTATATGCAAAGTGAAAACCTAGTAATTTGCATCCTAGTTTAAATGATCCTGGAAGTTGTCAGGTTTGTGATAGTGGAGGCTATTTGAATATCAAAGACCTGGACACGTTGTTTAAACATCAGAGTATATCTGATTTGAACAGTGCAGAGTTCTCCAAGCAGCAGACTGTTTTACATACAGCAGGGTTTGTGCTTTTAGGGTTACACAAGTAACGGTGAAGTGAATATATGCCATGCACAACGTTTAGGTCAATGATGGGTGAACCTCATTGATCCAGTCATACTGATGGAAAACAAACAGGTTTATCTTTGGTTGTTTATGTGCATTATGTTCCTCCATTGGACAAGAAAATGGATCAACTTTGTTAGTTAGTTAATTTGGTTGATCGGTTAGGTTTTTTTGCCCCCTGACTTTAAAGGGGTCTGCTAACATTTTCAGCAGGTTCCTCTTTGCACCTTGATCTCCTGGGAGTCAGATGCAGAGTCTGACTTTGCTCCCCCTGAGCTCGGCTTCTCTTTCTTCCTCTTCTGTTTCTTTTTCTTCCTCTTTGCCCCCAGATCTCCACCTGGACTCCTTTGGAGATAAACATAAACGAGCAGAACACATCATTGAACTGGGAACTCACTTCATCTGACTAACATTTGAACACACACACACACACACACACACACACACACACACACACACACACACACACACACACACACACACACACACACACACACACACACACACACACACACACACACACACACACACACACACACACACACACACACACACACAAAGCAGCAGCAGCAGCAGCAGCATCGAGCTAACGATAGCTTCCATAGCAACGAATGACAGCTGAGCTAGGCTAGGCTAGCTATCTAACGGGCTCATGTCATTCAGTCGGGATGATAGCTTTGCTGTTCATTTTTACGTAAAGGCACACACGTTTACACAAAAAAATTAAGAGTGTTATAAAGGCCTCTACCTAGCACTTCTCCTCTGGTTTATAGGTTGAAGAAACGGCCTTGTCTACCTGTTTCATGTTAGCTACACTGCGCTAGCTCTTCCTCACGGAGCTCACACACAGAAACAGGCAGAAACAGACTCCCTGAAATAACGTCGCTGCGTTTCCTAGACGGACCGGGCAGGCCATCCTCACCCTTGCATATGCTCATTCTCCTCTTCGTTGTCTCCGTCTATGCCGCAGGTGTCCTGGTCGTCCAGCTCCAGGCTCTGCTGGCTGGCCGCGGATTCACTGTCCTCCGCCATCATATAAATGTTTTTAAACACCAGCGGCCGTAATGATGAGAGATCACGGGCAGCGGACGAGAGAGAGAGGGATGGAAAAACAAAGAAAACGCCGAGGGAAACTGCACCGCATAGAGGCCAATAGAGAGAAAAACAAGGCAGGTCTCCTACCTATTAACGTATGGTGGGACTATACTATACCTACTGTTTTTTACAGTCTATGGGTGGTACCCATAAATAATAAGGTGGTACCCAAGTGCTTTTATTTTTTATTTTAACAGGTTATCACCAAAATAAAATATCCGTAGTTTGTATTAATTTTATTTATCACAACTTCAACTAACCTCTTGAACAATGTAAAAGCACTATTTATTTATTTTTTATGACTGACGAAAAATATTACAATGCAACAGAATGCATTACCAATGGTAGTCAATGGTAATGGGGGGGGGGGGGCACATGCGGCCCTCGTCAACCCTCAATGTGGCCCTCAGGTCAATTTTTATATGTCAACACATAAAGAAAACATGACAAAATCTGCCATGAAATCATGAAAACCAGAAATATTTCCATAATAATATTTGATCACTGGTGTATGTTGAGTTCAATTTGAGACATAATTGACTGTTATCGTTTTTTGTATCCTACAATTTGGCCCCCTGGCAGTCAGAATTAAATGAATGTGGCCCTTGCTGTGACCAAAGTTGCCCATCCCTGATGTATATCGTTATAGAATAGAATAGAATTACTTTATTGATCCCAAACTGGGAAATTGTGGCGTTACAGCAGCAGGTTATCCAACACACAATATGAGTAAAAGACACAATGTTAGCAAATCTAAACACAATATAATATTAAATACAAAGTAAATAAGTACTAAAAGATATCAAAAATAAGAATGTGAATATATACAACCAGGATTTCACTGAGCATTACTAGCATTATACATAATACATCATAATCTATTGTTTGCTTTTAATCCTGATAATTTAATTTTATGTATGTTTTTAAATATTAACTCTGTTCACCTAGACAAACGCAGACACACACACACACAAAAGTTCCAGTTTGGCTGTTTATTTAGAATAATAGGCTTCAAATATAATGCAAGCAACCAAGATACACACTTGCCGTACTGCATCTCCACCCTTAAACTTGAGGTTGCTGTGCGATGGTAACAGAGAAGAGGCTATTCACAACACCAACTCACACATCATTTTGACCAGGTAGAGTTAAAGAAATGTACACACTTTGTAATATGAATGCTACAACTATATGAACCTTGAGTTGATGAATGTAGCTAATTTCTGAGTATGAAAACACAAACTCAGGGCAAGCAGCATTGCAGACGAACACTGCCACCACGCAGGTGCACATAAATATGGAGACATTCATCCTCCAAAAACACAAAAAGAAGAAAATACACTCAAGTAACCTGCAATTTACCTGCACATACAAATAACACTGAGCCTTATCTATCCCATACTACACTGAAAATGTTAATAAAATATTCACTACTTTTTCAAAATAAGATTGTTGCGTTGCTGATTACTGTTGATGATCTTTACTGGTGCAGCAGCTGGTAGACATTTTCTGGGTTGTCTACAGTGTCGCTTGTGTCACGCTAGTGCTGAGAAAAGTTAACTGCATGTTTTCTTTCACAGGTGGAAGAGAAAGGGAGAGCTGAGGTAGAGGAGGAAAGCTAAAGGCAAGAGAAGGCGAGAAATAAATAAGGTTACCTCTTCCACAAATTTGTATCAGAGTCAGGTTGTTTAAAGGCACTTGGAACATCAGAACAAACAATGAAACAAATCATGCAAAACTTGTTTGGTTTCAGAAAAAAATAATGCAGTTAAAATAAGGCTGTTGAAGAAGAAGAAAGCCCTTAACATACACAAAGAAATAATAAAACCTATATTAGGGTAAAATACTTTATGTTGGCAATAAAATCAAAGTGAGTAAAATAACACAAAAAGGCGTCTCGAGCAGCCGTATAAAAGTGATGCATAGCCTTTAGAGCACAAATATGCCAGTCAGTGGTTCAACAAATACAAAAAAACTTCATATTAGTACACCTCACAATATTTTGGGTTGAACTAGTTTGTAGTGGCATTACATCCTTACCCACCAGCATGGCGGTTGTGTCACATTATATGATTATGTTGTAGTGCGGATAGTGGTTTAATTAAACGCAGCCTTCTAAAGGGGGTAGCTTAAATTCTAGCAACATATTCAAAACCTTTCAAATAACAGGATTTACATGTTTATGTCAGGGCTGCTTCATGTGGGATGCTTCATTCGTGTGATGCTTCATTTCCTTTGAAAAGAGTGAAATCACTTATTTGCACAGATGGTACACAATCCTAAAAATCAGTTAGCGTGCATCCGTAAGGGTTACGATCTCACTTTAAGGAAATATAGTGTTACAGTCAGTGGAGTGAGGCCAATATGGCTCGAGAGAAAGCGTTCTTAAAGTATTTTGTTTGTGAGAAAAACCCATCATCTGTTCCTACCACAGTTCCTTTATGTTGAGAAGGCTATTTATAAAAAAAAAAGGCAATGTAACTGCTGTGCATAAAATATCTTGTTTCTTGCCTCCAACGTTTGTCTCTCCAAAGCAGAGTGTTCATCCAGACTGAAGAGCTTTCCGACTATAGATGATGACAACAGTGGTCATTTAAAAAAAAAAAAAAGGAGCCCTGGAAGTTCATGAAGGAGCTAAAAGGTACTCTTCCGTTCTTGACTTGAAGGGATCCCAGTGCTGAAATATTCTCTCAGTGCTATGTTACAAAAAAACAATGGTCTGCATCAATATCCTTCATGTTATGGTCTGGCCAGAGAATCAAGGTTCAGGACAGGTTCACATTTTCTCAAATCTATCTCAAGCGTACAGTGTTGACAACTTTAACTATTCCTCCTGTTCAGCTACAATGACATTGATTAAATTGCAAGAGATAATGGAAAGTAATCCCCAGCCTGAGATCTTTTGTTTTTAAATCAATATAAAGTTTGGCTGATCATTTTATATGTGTGAAGTTAGAAAAGCCATCGTATAGTCTTATGAGGGCAAAATAATTCTCTATGCATACAAGTAGGAGAAAGTTATTCCAATGACTCATCTATGCAACTCAGATGAGTTGTCAGACTGACTGTGAATCAGGGGTCTACAAAGTCTTTGTTGTGCATATTTAGTAGAAGAGAATGGTGTCAGTTATTTAGATTGAAGTTGATTGTTTGTATAATATTGGGATTAATGAAGTACTTCACATAAGCCAAGCCTGCCTAAATCTAGGCTAATAGGCTTAATGAGGACTTTTATTTTGCCCCAATCATTTTCAATGACATTCCTTTTAAGAAAGGCAGAGGAGGAACAATCAAAGTGACCAAAAGCACTTTCAAAGTACACATAGACATGTGAGTATTAGAGTGAGAACACTGTAAATCTGTCCTTGTATTTTCTCTCTGTGGATCATTTCAAGTTGAAGGCCAGCAGGGGTCTCTCCTCTCGTCTCTGCCACGGACTCTTCTTCTCTTCCTCTCCATCCTCTTGAGCTGCATCGCCATCAGGAGAGACTGAGAGCAGCGCACCATCAGTCCTGAAAGTCTCTCCCTCTGGTGATGGAAGGGGGGGAGGAGAATCAGGGGACGAGGAGGAAAGTGAGGGCGGCTCCTCTTGTATTTGTACATCCTCTACTCCTTTCTGGTCTGTTTCCTTCTGCCCCTGATCCCCTCTCTCCCCTTCTGTTTTGTTTGAAAAGGTGGGTCCTGTTTGATTGTCCTGAGGGCTGCACTTAGGTGTCCCCTCCTCGCTGCCTCCCCCATCCCCATCCAGATCATCCACATACACCAGCTGAGTGTACGACATGGCCGGAGTTGTGCCCTTTGACCTTTCTTTCTCAATTTCTCTCTCCTCCTGCTCTACATCTCTCGCCCTGCGAACCACTCTCGGCTCATTCAGGTCCACACCCGAGTCCAGACTGGCATCGTTTCCGTTGCCACGCCTTCTGCCACTGCTTTTAGATTGCTGAACTCCTCCACCTGGTGTGTTGCTGTGGCATCCCGCCCGCTGGAGGTCTATATAGGAGTGGCGAATATGGGCGTTTGAGCGTCCATCAAGTGAGACAAACCAGGCTCGTGGGTGAGGCAGGGGCTTCCCTCCTCTGAGCTCCATCAGAGTCTTTTCAGCTAACAAGGTGTCCTCACTGTTTATTTCCATCAGACCAGTTTCCCCAAGTGCTGCAGGAATAGACATGGACCCTGACAGACCCAGACCCGCTCCATCACCCTGTTTGGTGGGACCAGGGGGGCAGCTAGATGGAGTTTGCCCTAAGGGCTGCTGGGAATGTGAGGCATTGAGCTCAGCCTGGATGGTCTCCAGGTCGCTCTGCTGGTCAGTCTGCAGCAGAAGGGCCTGGCCGGAGAGAGGGTGCTCCCCAGGCAGCCGCATGTAGTGTGCTGGTATCACCAGGGTGGGGCGCACCCTTGGGTAGCCATCTCCTCCACTCAGGAGGTCGACAGAGCCGCAGCAGAGTAGCTGGCCAGGTCTGGAGAGCAGTGGGGGGCTGGGACGCTCCAGGTGGTCAACAGAGCGGGACAGAAGGTAGTCAGGAGCTCTGCACTCACATACCTCCCCTCTGCTTGGGGAGTGAGGAGGAGAGGAGGGGGAGATGCAATCAACATGCCCGACACTGCTCAGTTGGTTAGCTGACAACAGACCTTGATTGGCTGACAGCAGTGGTTCTGAAACTGGGTTGCTGGACGAGCAGACGGAGGTGTATGATTGACGGTAGCCCCTGTCTGTTCCGGATGAAAGTGCAGACTTTAACTGGAACGTCTCCACAGACTGCCGGTAGTCTCTGCTGCGAGGAGTCAGGTTGCCAAGAGAAGAGCCGTGGTGGCTGTTGTTGCCGAGAGATGAGCGGCTGTGTTTGCTGTGATGGATTATGCTGTGTTGACGATGATTGTCTTGGTGCTCATATGAGAACGGCTTCAGCATCGGTGTGGTCATGTCGGGCTCAGTCGCAGTGGAAACAAGTTCCAGCTGCACCTACAGACAACAAAAATGGAGATGTAAGAAACTAAGAAAACACTACATTTATTATCAAGATATAATGCATTATATTTAGTATTTTATGTTCATCAACAGAATGAATGATTTAGTTAACACATACCACCTCTATTGAGCATTTTGGGGTATAAATTCATGATAAAGGACCTCTGAGTGCGACAGATGATCCCTAAAACCAACCAAGGGCTTAAACCAAGCAGTCTTAACTCTAAAGGCAGGTACTCTCTGTGCACTATTTTCCAGTATTTATGGTATTCTGTGAGTCAGACAGACCTCGTTGCTGATGAGGTTCAGCTGTGACATGGAAGTGGATTGGTCCCTCTTACTGCTGTCCACACCAGAAGAAAGCGTGAGCTTTCTGTGAGACCCTCTAGGCTTCAAACAGCGACGCCTGCACAACACAGAGATATGGTAGTTACTATTCAATCTGCAGAATCTTTTTGACTTTACATTATTTCATGGTACACATTTATTGTGATATAAACAAGCAGGAAATTAGACAACAGAACAGAGTTCGGAAAAACCATATATCTTCAGTAGAGCACTGGTACCCAATAACTTGCAATGTGTCACTCACAACAGAAGAATGGATGGATGGTATACAAACAGCATGTGACAGAACAGAAGGCAATGAGAAGCCTTAAAAACACTTATTATGTTAATATTATAACTGTATCTTAGAAGTTCAGTATATGCAAGCTAAATGATGAAAACCATGAGGATTATTTTTAACATGACATGTAATACTAATGCAAAATGGAGTCACTTGGCAAAAACCCCCAAAACAAAACCAAAAGCTTTACATTCATTACCATAGAATAAGACCCTTGCAGTGATTTGATGTTCTAAGCATTGATGTCTTTGTGTTCTCATGTGACAAATCTAGCAACTTCTGACAACCTTTAAGATCAGAAATGTTAACGCAGAAAATCTTTCCCACACCTGCAGTAGTACAACAGAAGACAGAGCAGGCAGAGGAGGATGAGGGCCATTCCTCCCAGTATAGCCAACAGAAACACAGTGTGGTAGGTGCTGATGTCCTTCGCAAACACTGGACCTATTGAACGGACAAGAGGTAGAAAAAGAAACAGATTATTATACATACTAGGGCTGCATGATATTGGGAAAAAAATGACATTGCAATATTTTTGTTTCCTGCAATATATATATTGCGATATTTTCTAAAGTTTACTGCTTCACTCTTTGCAAACTTTAAGCAACGGATTACTTCGACATTGAACTACGACTGTTTCAAGTTTTATGGCAGCTCATGAAATCGTAAGGAGTTGGAAGGAGGACGTGAAATAAACAATAGAATGGGTTATCAGAAGATCGAAACTTAGACCTCAAAAACAAAACCGAGAGCCTGTTCTGACTGAAGACAAAGTTGAACGCACAGATCTGGAAGCCGCTGCCTTTAACCCCGAAAGTGTTCAATATAGCCCCTTATGTGATGTTAACTATAAACAAACTGTCAGATTGTATAAATCCCTGCTCCTCTCCGCTCACATTCACCGCTCCCTCTCTCTCAGTCTCTCGACCACTCACGCTGCACGTCGCTCTGCCCGACCCTGAGCAGGTGAGATGACAGAGCGCTGAGAAGGTGTTCTAACTATGCGAGTTGTTGCATGTAATGTGATAAAGTATATAAATGTAAGCTCATTTAGATCTATTAGTAATGTGAATGGGCTTAGACAGGCTACATAAGCTTAAATTGAAAGGCTCAAACATATTTTTCGGCTCCTGCCGGATTTTTTTTCTCTTCACATCGCATGTCCTTGCAGTGTGACTATTGCGCATGTGCACATCGATGACGATGCTGAAACGATATATCGTGCAGCCCTAATACATACTCGCTGTTTTTTGGGGTATTTGTAAAGATAAATGCAATATTGGTATTCTACATCCGTCTGCATTAATGTCTACATCTAGTATGTGCGCAGAAGTATGAGTATTGTGTCACTAAAGTTGATCTCTTACCTGAGTGTAGGGGCGACATGGCAGCCACCCAATATCCCAGCTGTGGAGCAATGTAGGTCAGACTGAGCTGGCTGCCCTCCCTCTGCACATGACCCCAACTGCTCTTTATCCAAGCACCTGCGCATCCACACACACAAACACAGTCACAGAGATTAAAATCAAATTTCTGAACATTATCCTGTATTAGAGTCATCTTTACAGAGTGTGACGGATGCTCCCTCATGCCTCTTTTGAACTGTGTGTAGACACGGCAGCACTTCATTTAGCTGCTTAGAGATACGTTTTATATGAAATATATGAAAATGATTTTATCAATTGGACAGAAACGTGCCCACTTATGGTACTTACCAAAGTATGACAATATGATGGAGAACCATTTCAGACCATATGACCTGAAACTGTGTATTTGTGTCAGAACGTGTAAGCCATGTGTAAAATTAAAGGCAGGGTTGGTAATTTTCTCCAGATACACGTTTTAAGATTTTGGTTGAAATAGTCTTTAGGTCCTGACAGACGTTAATAACTTATGTGCTCTGAAAAAGGAATGAAGAAAATTCGTTATCTGTAGCAGTTGTAAGCATGTAAAAACTTTGACCAATGTCTGGCCACGAGGTACCAAGTTGATGAACCAATCAGGCCTCCCGGTCTCCGTGCTCGTTCTCTACCCCCCATGCATGCACAAGCCCACACTCAAAGCATGAGCTGAGGTCCGCTTCTGGACCCAGGGCGCTTGTGCATATAAGTGAGGGGGCGTGGCTTTTGAGGGAGCAGAGGGGAGGGGGTGGGTGCAGACGGAGCACTAAGGAAATGCTATTTTCAAAATCATGCTAGTTTTTCGAATATTACCAACCCTGCCTTTAACTCCTTATGATTAAAAACAATTGACTAACTTAAGCTGGAATCCATGAAGGAAGAGAGGAAGACAGGTAGGAAGGAAGAAGGGAAGGAAGGAAGACAGGATGGATGGATTCATGCATCAAAAATGTAATTTAAGTTGATAATAAATAGATAGCAGAAGTGTCACTGCCAGGTCTGATGGAGGTCACTAAACTCGGTAACACCTCCTACATGCACAGTGAGTCAAGACAATCCAACTCTCCTGACACCACACAATCAAACACACAATCAGTTTACGACTATTCACATGTACAAATCTTATTACAGAGTAAAAAAAAAGATATACTTAAACCTTTTTAGGTCACTGAATGATTCAAAAGAATTACAGTTAACTGGTAAAAAGCTGAGTTAAGTTTAGTGGTGTAAGAGGAGCCTGTGTTTTGGAAGTACTTAAACCAACCACAGGGAGGCAGTGTGTTCAGTCTAATCACTGACAGCCTGTGAACATTTACACAATAGCACTTCAGTGTTGCCAGAACCAAAAAAAGAAAACACAGCAAAGCCAAAATCCTTGATTGATTGTTTGACGGTAAATGTGCTCCAAGAGGAAACATACAGTGAGAGCTACTTTGTTTCTATGTTTGTTTACAGTCACAAGACATTAAGGGGTCAGGAATCCTCAAAGGTCTTCGTGGGGGGAGGAAGCAGGAAGGAAAGCGGGAGAGGATATTCAACAAGGGAAGACAAATAAAAGAGCTTGGAAAATTTAAGGAGAGGAAATAAGAGAGAATAAATAGAAGGAATGGAAGGAGAGATAAGACAACCTGCACCAGAAACAGTGGCCAAGTGAAAGGAGAGATGCTCTGTGACTCAGCACACACACACACACACACACACACACACACACACACACACACACACACACACACACACACACACACACACACACACACACACACACACACACACACACACACACACACACACACACACACACACACACACACACACACACACACACACACACACACACACACACACACACACACACACACACACACACACACACACACACACACACACACACACACACACACACACACACACACACACACACACACACACACACACACACACACACACACACACACACACACACACACACACACACACACACACACACACACACACACACACACACACACACACACACACACACACACACACACACACACACACACACACACACACACACACACACACACACACACACACACACACACACACACACACACACACACACACACACACACACACACACACACACACACACACACAGTTGCCCTGCCCGGATCCCCCCTGGTTCCACAGGGGAGTGCTCTCAGTGCGACTGACCTGTTTAATACCGACATTTAATGACTCTGTTCCCAGGCCTCTGTACAACAGACACTGGTTTCACTGCTTCAACACAATGCATTTGGAAGTCAATAATGTCATACAGTCAATACAGTTTGGACATTAACTTCTGCTTCTTGTCCCATTCATGCAAAGTCAACACAGCTGAGCATTGGGACTTTCAAAGATAGTCATGAAGTGGCTCTTATCGGCATCAACAAACTCCTCTCAGGGTGAAGGTGTGTCTATTTACAAATGACACAATCAAGTGAACTTGATCTGTTTCTATGTGACATCATTTCCCCCCCATGCTCCATTAACATTTAACAAAACATGAGGGGTTGTCAAGAAAAACAGGTTTCTGTGTGTGTGTGTATATTTGTGGTCCATGTGTGCACTGTCATAAAGAAAACCATCTACTTTGTGAGAGATCTTTTATCTGTCTGAAGGATGTCCCAAAGAAAGGCACCTGGCAGGCTTCATAGTTCTTTCTTTGTATCTGTTTTTTATACTCAGATTGACAAAAACATTAACACACAAACTCCAACACATATATTCACATTAAGAAGAAACTCAATCAGGAGCTAGGCCCTTCTGTTGTGTTATTTATTTGTAGGTTGCTAAGGAACAGGACATGTAGCCCGGGGAAGGGTCCTGGGAAGGCTTCTGTTGTGGAAATACTTGCTGCTAAAGGCTGTGTGAAAGCTTTTGAGTGTGTCTGTTCGCTCAGCCTTTATCAAAGCCCTTTTGATAATCTTTGGATTGTTCATGCTTTAAACTGAGCCTCAAGATCCTTAAAACGATCACAAAAGCAAAGCTTGTCCACATTACAAAGACTGAATAGCCAAATGCATGGTAGGAATATTTCATGGGTAGATCGAGAATGCTAGTTGCTTATGCTAGTTTTGTTAGGACATGTTTAATATATAACTTGTGACAAGTGGCCTATTATTCTCGTTAATGTTTACGTATTCTGGCACAAACCATGTGGACTGTGGGGGTTTGGCTGTAGTCGATCACTGAGTCACTACTGTTGCTCTGCTTATGCAATTACACGCAATATGACGGGTCCTGCAAGTGACAAGTCCCCTCCTGAGGGTCTGGGGGCTGCTTCTGCAGGACCCGGCGAAAGAAAAGAAAAATAATAGCTTCGCCTCTCCCTCCATCCTACCCTCACATCAAATCAAACGCTCAAACCAACCCCAAAACCCCGGCTGCAGTCAACTTCCCCTAAAACATAATCATTACACAAACTCTCACCTCTCACACCACGACATCGTTCAACATCAACATATTCAACACACACCAAACACACTGCTCAACTCCTCAACTCTCTTCTACCTCTCAAGTCCCCCTTACAAAGCACCTTCTCTCTTTCTCTCTATCACTTCTTGTATCCTTTCTTAGGTGTTTCATATAGTTTTGTAATGTCTTTGCTGGTTGTAGTCTGATGTGTGTCTATTGATGTCTTAGTATTTTGCTGTCTTTATTTTTTTACTGTATTTTGGAGTCGTTGTCCTGACCTTGTCTGTTTGTTTTTTTTGTGCCTCATCTGTTATGTATATGTCACCAGTTTTTCACTCTATTGCACCTCATAAAAAAAAATGTCATATGACAGGACAAGTTGGTTTGAAATAAAATAATCAGCAAGGTTGTATCCAAAATGACGCACTCATTCCCTACTCCCTACACAGAGAGTTCTCTGTAGTGCACTCATTCGGCACAATAAAATAAAAACATTTTGGACACTTCTCGCTTATTTGGCAGCCAATTATCCAACACTTACATTTGAGAAGCTGTGAGAAGCTCTCTTTTTAAAAAAAAAAAGTAATTCCACGTAAAAGAGGTTGCTCATAGTAGGAAATCCCCCAAATTTTCTTCTGACTCTTCAGTGTCCTCCAGGAGCATTTCTGGCATCTTTGAGTCCTTTTGTCTTCAAGCTCACCACTTTCTACCAGCAGCGCTTTCAACTAAAACTCCAGAAAATGATCAATATACACTACCTGCCCAGCAGAAATAAACACAGAGCAACAACACACATACTGGAGCATTCAGCAGCCAAAGATGGATATTTCAGTCGGCAGAGACCAAAACAGGGCTTAAAGAAAAGTGAGTATAACAAAATCATTTTTTATTTATCTGTCTGTTGCTTGTTGAGTTGTACATTTGTAAACAAGCAACTGTTTGTTTACTTTTTTTCCATGTCAAATTATGATGTTGTTAATGATATCACTGTTGTGATAAGAGCTTGTTTCTGCTGCTCACAAATGGCAAATGCTTCAGATAGCTCACTTTCAAACAACTCAGTCAAGTCTGTCTTATTTTATTGTCCTAACAGAACCCTGTCATACTCTGAGCACTGGTACAGCACAACGATAATGTGGAGACATAGTAGATATGGAAATGTGAAACTAATGTACACAGAAGGATGTTCAGTAGTGGAGACACATCTGACTCAACTGATGATCTACTCACTGTCTCTCTGGAACCGGGTGTGTCACTGTGCCGGACATCTGACAACGCAGATGTAAGGCCCCGCTTCACACTGCCTGCGTGTTGGCTGCGTGACGGTTGATGTGCGTGATGGCCCTGGCTCACGCATCATGGTTTGTCTTTGCTGTCAGTTTTACCTCTTTGAAGTCCATAAACTATATATATATTTTTTTATCCTTCTTGGATTTATAAATACTTTAAAGATTTGTTCTTTACAGAAAGCCTAGAGAGGCGTGTGCTCAACTGTAAATAAATCATAATCAATAAACGTAAATAAAGTCAACTTAATAATCACTCCTCACTCTAGCAGGCTGTTTGCCAGATAAGACAACTGCTGCTCTTCAGCTAAGACAACTGAAGAGCAGAGAGCGAGAGAAAGGAAGACAAAAAGAGGGAACGGGGAGAGAAAAAGAAGGTGAGTTCTCACATTAATGACATGATGTTCTTACAGTGATTTATGACAACGTGATTTTTCCTCTTTTTTTTGCCATATCCAGCGGGATTCAGGCATCTTTAACGTTTTGGGGGTTAGTCTTATCAGAAAACTATTTTTATATTACTACTTATTTGACATACGGAGCAACAACTCTCCAAGCAGAAACGGGTAGAGGAAGACAGGGGGAGAGAGAGAGAGAGAGAGATCTTACCTAAAGACATGTCACCCTTATGTTTATTTATGTTATTACATAATGGTCTTACAGCCTACATGTTTCACGACTTTGTTTAATTTCTAATTAGGTTTTGTGGGGAATCCTGTAAGTTGCTGTGAGAGTAACCTTATTGTGGTGAACAATGGTACTTTCTCGACAGCAGTGACAGACTGGACTTTTCTGAAGTGTAACCATACTTTTGTTTTCATGCCTATCACATATTCTACTGATGTAGATGTACATATTGCTAAGATAAGGGAAGATTAAGCTCTCTAAATATCATTTTCATTTATATCACGGCTGAAAAGCGTATGTTGCTTGTGCTGAAAATAGGGAGCAGTTCTATTCTTTAGGGGTTTTTGGAGTGTGAGACACAGAAGACACGTGCATGAGACATGTTGCTCTCACCAGCAGGCTGAATGCTCTGACTTGTTTACATGCACGCCAAAATAAAAGTGGAGCCATCATGCAGCCGTCAAGCAGCCAACACGCAAGCCTGTCTGAAACCAGGGTGAATCTGTAGGTCCAGAGAGGCATGAAAGGTCTCAATAACTGTGCTGAAGGAGCAAGACCCATGCTGGTTAAATTCAGTTTGAGATTAAACTGAGCTGCAACAGAGATAGCATCCACATACAAATCTCTTTGTAGCAGTATTTGTGTTTGATTGGCAGTTTAATGTGGCGCCGGATTTCAGTCATTTATGAATAGATGCATTCATCACTATGAGACTCAGTTACAAGTGTCGGCCTGGCTGCACTGAATTAATATGCTCAAGGTTTGGTTTATTGCCCGTATAGCTCTCATTTATAGAAGTAAATATATCAAAGTAGAGCAATTAAAAAATGATCTGAGATTATTTTTCAGAGCTCTTTTTCAAAGACACAAACACAAAATGAAGATGTGAAAACAGCTGAAATAGTCGGAAAACCTTTTGTGTTTCTGCTTGTACATACCCAATCTGGGGTCAAATCTCCAAGCAGGGATGTGATCATTTTCTTTCAGGCCACTGTCGTCTGGCAGGGGAACGGAGACTGTGATTGGCTCATTCACCTGCAGCTCTACTCCATCGCTGGCCAATAGGTGAACAGAAATGGCTGCCACAGGCGTCAACTCAAACCTCTTCTCTGTCCCTGTGAGAGAAGCAGGGAAGTGTTAAAGAGAAAAACACAGCAGAAAGGAAAGGGACTTGTGGTAAAGTGCACAGGAGGGGGGGCAGTGAAAGGAGCAGACAGCAGGAGGGGGGGTAACATTAAAAAAAAGAGTAGATAAAAGGAGAGTTGTCAGGGGAAAGACAGACAGGAAAGAAAACAAGGGAAGGACAGGAAAGAAGGAAACAGGGTGGAGAGTGAAAAATCTGAGAGACTGTGTGTTGAAAGTGTCGAGTATGTCTGTGTTGCCTGGAGGGAGAAGGTATGAGCTGTAGGGAGGGGGGGCTTTTGAGGGGTATTCAAGCTGAAGGAGGAGGACACAAAGAAACACCAATTCATACAGCACACAAGAACACATCAAGATCAGAAAGGCTGCAGGCAGAGGTAGCACTCACACACACACAGGCTTATTGTGGTTCAGGAGGTCAATACAGAGGCCTCTACAGGGTAGGGTCTCCCTGATGTTTCTTCTTTTTACTCCCCCACCCCCTCCTCTCAGCAGCCCTCTCCTCCATCATCTCTGCCTTGACTCTCCTTAGTCTTGTTTTCATTGCTCCAGTCTTTGTTTGTTTTTCAGTGTTACAATCTGTTCGTTTGAACCTCACCTGTGCTGTTGAGGAGCTGCAGGTGGGGAAAGTGCTGAATGTGCAGGGGGGAGCTGGTCACGGTGAGCAGAGCGGTGAGGTTTGCGTAGGAAGTGTTTGAAGGAAGACTCAGAGCTCTGCGCGGGAAATGCACACTGGGCTGACGCCTAAAGCCTGTGTGAGTAAAAGAAAGAGGCTGTCAGAAACAAAGGTCAGGTCTAGTGCACAAAAATTTTAGATTAATCATCGTCAGTCGTTATCAAACAATCCTCATCTCTATTTTTTTAATTGGTTCTGTATGCTGGTTTTCAAAGAACAACTTAGTTGCACTTGACTTGTGCCCTCATTATGATCAACATGGGTACTTATGTTCATCTAGATCAGATCCTACACCGCCCTTCTGCCTTAAGAAAATCCAAAGAGCACCAAGATGTAGCTGAGAAAGTCACCAGCAAACACGTGAATTACTTTACAAGATAATAGATGAACGTCACATTATTTTGCCATTTAGAGAAATAATGGTGCCTTCTTTTATGCTTAAAACGTATAGTTTTAAGCATAAAACGTTTTCTTCAGTTTGAACAAAAATGATTCAGACTGCATGCCACAGAGAGTAAAGACAAGTATAAAAAGACAAAATTCTAAATTCTGCTTAAAATGATCTGATTGTGGCTCTTAACATTTGTTGTTGGGAAAAAAAGAACATGAGGGCGAACAAAAATAATAATTACTAGTTCTCCATCCACACAAAATGTAATGTGTATATTCTGTATGTACACTACACTCTACATAGATACTGTATAGTACCTAATTACAATATGTAAGACACTATATGAATCATTTCTGTACACCCATGGAGCAACTAACATGTTGTATCTTTCTCCTTTGATTTCACATTGAAGTGAGCAGAGAAACCTGAGAAAACTATAAGTTCAATCTGCTTCCCACACTCAAGTTATTTTAGGATGTTTAAGCAGGCCTTTTCTACTCCTAACCTTCGTCTAATGCTTTTATATAAATTCATCCATCAAACTAGGCCTGGAAGTAACTCCAGATTGATGCAGAGAGGATAATGCGTCACTCTCCTTTAATCTCTCCCTGTGTAATGCCTCTTTCTGATATTTTCCTGTGAAAATAATAGTTGCCTTTTCATTTCTCCCCATCCTGTCTCTGTATGCCATTAACACCTTATAGTAAAGAGCGGTAAACATTCAGAAATACTGCATGAAGCTGAACTCAGCAAGGTGATGTCATTGTGGTCTGACTGTGAGTGCACATTCCTGAGCAGTGAGACACACATCCAGCTGTGTATGAGTGTTCAAACTGTGTTAGTGTTTCAGGTTGCACTCTACATGAGTTTTTAAACTTTGCATTTTTGTGCATCTTTTTACTTCTAAGTTCATGTTTGAGGCTTTTTAAGGCTTGAAATGCAGGTGTGAATGTTTCTTCCTTTTGTGTGGAAGGAAAAGGCCCTCTGTCTGTTCTTCTTGTGTTCCCTTCCTCAACTCTTCTTGTCTCTTTTCCCTCCACTTTTCTTAACCTCATCTGTTCCTCCTTCTGTTGGACATTGCACTGCCCATCCCCCCTAATCTGTCCAACTGCTCCACCCACCATCCAGCTCACACTGTATCCTCCTCCTCCTCCTCCTCTTTTATTCTCTTTCCTCTTTCCTCGTGCCACATGCAAAGGTTTATCACTCCCCTGAGCGTCCAAGTTCACAACATCGTGATGAATAAAGTGCCGGACAGAGAGCATAAACTCTCCCCGGCTCAGACACGTGCTGTGGGCAGTGTGTCGTTCAAGATGTTAATGGTGTCTGTCTATTTATGTGGGCTGTCTGAAGTTTTTTTTTGTCAGACAACACAGCTGACATGTTGAATTACTCCCCTGTCTGTCATATACACACAAAAGGCCCAGCAGACAAAAGACACTCTATTGATCATGCCTGAGTGAGGAAGCCTTATCTAATATAATTAAACAAACCCTAACAAAGAGACTGGCTGACAAAGACAGACACGTGATTTACATGTGTATGTGTGTGTGTGTGTGTGTGTGTGTGTGTGTGTGTGTGTATTTGTGTGTAGACAGAGGAGGCTGGTCTTATCAACATGTCTTATTTCCGATCTGACTCAACAGTAGGCCATTTCATTTACAGGCAGGGTTAATTATTTTCAAACTTTAGAAACATGTTAATTCTATGAACCAATACAAATATTAAAATAAGTGTCAGTGTATACTTTAGTAAATTAGGATTTGAGTTACCGGTAATCAGGAAGGAATGAAAATAGGTTCTAATTGAATCTTAAATAAACAAAAACATTAACGGATATCTTATTTTTAAAAATCTAAAGTACCTACATAAACAATACATTTTTTTCTACATATATTTTTGGTCTAACGATCCTTTCCCTATGTCATCAGTTAAAGAAACGTGGCATTTAGGTGCACGGAAACATAACGTCTGGTTAAAAACTGATACGGACATCATTCATTCAAAATGAACAATGGATGCGCTCCGGGCCTGCAGCGCTCCCTACAGGCTTTGAGCACTTTTATGATGAGGTCTTGACAAAATTAAAAGCATTTTTCTCTAGTCTTTGCTTTCAGGGTTTGATTGTGTTGTGTTTGAATATGCATCATTCATGAATTTCCTTTATTCTGTGCACGCATTTGATTTGGCATTTTGTCGCATGCTTTTCGTTTTTGGATTGCTGCCCGTTTCTCCAAATGGAAATCTTTTTTGCAATTGCAGCATATCTTGCTGGCCCCAGTATAAAACCAAAGAATGAGTCAGCATTCATCAATTCCAAATTCCTCTTGTCAAATATGGTGTTTAATTAGGTGACTGAAGTAAGGTCGAATCTACACTTCACACAAGCTGAAGAGATTTTCCCAGTTTGTTCTTCTCTTCTCTACAAAACTGTGCAAGTGAATTCTGAAGCTTTTGTGTATCTTACTGAGGAAGTTGCTAACATGTGTCTACATGACAGTTTTTCAGGTATGTTATTACTAAGTCAAACACACAGACAAGTTTGAAGCTTATTTGTGGTAATCTTTGTGATGCTACATTTGTGTATTTTCTTTAAAAATGTTGAGTAATTGTTAGATATGTACTTCTTGGGATTGTGTTTGAACCTTTAAATCATAGAAGTTGTGTTCCTTATTTAAGGTTATCTTGTATAATGTAAAAGTATCTTCAGCTATGTAATAATAAAAAATAAAAATAAAAATGGAATTGAAAACCTCCATTGCTTTTGGTAAAGCTAACCTTGCTGTTGGGTTACACAATCTCTGCAGCACTCGTTTGGCTGTGTTTACCTTGTAGGCCAGAAACAATCTCCACAACATCTTCATACACCATCAGAGTAGCAGCTCTTTCTGGAAGCAGGTTCAGGCTAATGGAGGAAAACACTGCAACACAAACAGAAACACACAAGACACATTAAGGGGAAATAAATTCACAACCAGTTGAGCCACTTTACTGATCACAATCAGACATAACAAGTCGTTAAACCATCTTCATACATTTTTAATATTCCTGCTTTCATCCCGTCCGCTGTGCAGGACACGAGTTTGACCCAGCAAACTGCACTCCTTTCCTCTTCCTTACTTCCTTTCACTCCTCCATTGTTCAGAGCTGGTAAGCGTTATAATCCAATTGGCCGCCGTTCGGCTGGCTCACAATAAATATCCCACAGTCCACACATACACACAGTGTGTGTGTGTCATGGTGAAAGGGAAGCTTAAGCAGCCCCCTTGCTGGGTTTTGGCATCTATTGTAATAAATTAGTAATGAAGCACTTCACTTATTAGCTCTTCCACCTGGCACACACTTTCACACTCACACAGTTTCTGTTTTACAACAACAAATACATTAAACTGGCATACATGAGGATCAATAAACTCAAAGCCAACACTCCAAATCTAAATGTGGATTTTTAAATATAATTTATCTCTGTCCCCCACACACACACACATGCACACACACACACACACACACACACACACACACACACACACACACACCTACCAGGTAATCTGGAGGGACTCCAGGGCACAGAGTTTGGCACATATCCCTGCTTGTTTGCGGTGACGACCAACGGTGTCCCGAGGCGATAGGGAAAGCGCAGGTAGGTGTTGCCTTCAGCTGATGATGTTTCCGTGGTTACGGGAGTGTGGTTGGCAAAGAGCTGTATGGTGGCCCCTCCCAGGGGCTGCTGAGTGCTGGCATCGCTCAGGTGAACCTTCAGAGTCACCTCTGTGAAGAAACGAGAGGCTTTACTGAGCGGGGTGTAAATCTGAATGTTGGTATAAGAGACTGCACGAAATGGAACTATAAAAGGGAGTGACTTAGAGACATGAAACAGACCGGTGTTATAATTATAGTTGTCTAAAATACAGTCATCTGTTGAATTGGGTTTGGTTTCGGTGCCAGACCCTCTACCACTAACCCACAGAGACAGATTTCCACATCACAACCAATCACAAAGAGACTGTTGTCTGTCCGCTTCCTGGACACTATCCAGCCGCGCTTCCTCTCCAAAACAATGGACAATTTCCTGCTCTTAAAGAAATCCTCAGACCAGAGAGGAAAAGGATTGTGTACATAAACACCTTTTCTAATGCAGAGGATGAATATAAGACATTTACACAGACTGCCTGTTGACTGAAGAGAGGCTCATACTAAAGACGGAGTGAAAAGCAGATCAAATCTTGGTCACGTGTAACTTTAATTTGAGGCATGTCTGATGGTACAAAGAAGTCATGTTGAAGTCAACAACTATGATGTTAGTGGAAGTAATGCAATTGTGTCAATTTTCCATTCAGGTAACTTAACTATTTTGTGTTTGTCTCTTTTGCTGTGTTATTGAATATTTGACAACTGAACTTTTCTCCGTTAGGTTTTTGACTGGTTATTCATTAACATGTGCTTTCAGAAATTACAACATAAGTTTTTCACTGTTTGCTGACTTTATAAAAGCAAAAAGAAACATTTCATCAGCTTTCAACATCCTTCAGAACAGGTTATGGCCGTTGTGATTGCAATGTAAAAGAGAGTGTGTGTGTGTGTGTGTGTGTGGGGGGGGGGGGGGGGGGGTGAATCTGGTCTTCTATGATTTGATAATCTTTCCATGTGACATTACTTAGTGCTGTTGGCCTCCATGGATGGGACTTTTTCATCAACATTTAATACTCTTCAAAACAGGTGAGGAAAGCAAATTTCCTGACTATTCTTAGATGGTGTATAATTTCATTAAACTTGTAATCACAGTAGGCTTTTTGACCTCTGAGGGCCTGTGTAGTCATTCAGCTATGCTTGTGTTGATCTTAACCCTGGCATTTAAAAAGAAAGCAAAATAATAATACTGTGACCTGAAACATCATGCGGTTTTAATAATGTGTTTGTTGATTGGACTTTTTAAATGATCTATCTAAATCATCAAAAACTAACTGACATTATAAAATACATGATGAAGTGGTTTGAAATCTAAGTATAAACATTTGCTTTTGAAATGTAGATGATTATTGTCCAACCACAGCCAAACAAGGTGTCCACACATCTGTTTACTGCTCTGAAGAGAGGCTCATTTTCACTGAACCACAAACCAGAAAAACAAACAAAAGTCCATTTCAGAGTTAAATACCAAAGCTTTGATTAAAAAAAAAAAAAAAAGAAGAAGAAAAAAATAGAAATTGTTACAAAACACTACAATTTAACATCCACACAAACCCAGATTCCCCCTCCATCTTTGCACACATCACAATATGAACTGTGTTTGATCATTGGCTTCTTGCTGACCCGCAGTGACCTTCCAATTAAGGCTGAAAAGGTTTCTCCCTCCTTCACCCAGGACCTAAACATACCCACCTCCCCCATACTCACTGCGATTGAAATTTTGTCGTAACTCTTTCTTGTAACCCCACCCTCCGTGACCAACATGCTAACACACACTTTCATACCCCTGGCTAGACAAATCCCCCTCCCCCAACTCAGGGACCCTACTCTCGATGAGGAACCACTCTGACAATCTGGTTAGAGTTCAGCCCGAGTGCAGCTTCCACCTCAAAAAAAAAAAAACCCAGCTCAGCACCAAATGATACCTTTGCAAGGGTGGAAGTTAAGTGGTGTTTTGTATGCAGCGAGACATGGCAGCCTAACGTGTTAATCTCGAACCAAACACATCATTACGCAGACAGGTCGGGTGTGAAGATCTGCTCAGTGGCTGCTTTCTGACCCTTCAATTCATTCCTCTTTGCTATTACATTTGCACAGCAGAGGATCAGAAAAAAAAAAAGAATGAAGGCTGGATTTCCCCTTGACAGAAACTCCCTATCGTATAAAGATTTGGTGTGTGTGTGTGTGTGTTGACCTCGCTTCCTGTCCCACTCCTCCTGATATGGTGTAAGGGGTACCAGCTGTGCTCACTTTAAAAAAGAAGTCCCCTGGGAGACCCCTGACTGACAAATGCAACAGTCCCCTCCCAATCCTCATCCAATAAATCAGCTCTGTAGTGACATCATTGTTAAACAAGCTGGGAGTCTCCTCTCTGCTTTGACACCCAGGAGAAAAAGAAGATGTTCATCCTGAAGAATGACAGAAAACTATTGAGTGTGTAGCTCAACCAATACATCCATTAATTCTCTTCACTGCTAAATTTTGTGTATTGAGTACCATATGGAGGATAAAGGCATCAAAGAGTTACCAACGCTGCGATCTCAGACCAAGTATACCAGGCGGCAGCAGCCAAAGCAGCAGGGTGATTGTGTGTGTGTGTGTGTGTGTGGGAGGGGGGTGGGGGGGTGGTGGTAGAAAAGGATAGACCCAGGAGGATAAGACAGAATAACTAAGAATACTTTTAGACCACTGCAGCTTGAATAGATATGTGTTTGGGGTCTCAATCAGAACTTACAGGGAGGTAAGGCATTTCTGCACCATAAAAGTAAGGTGTGATAAACTGGAAATGCCTGGTATGACTGGCCCTCACTGGGCGTATGAGGGGGGGTTTGGTGTTCTTCCAGACAGAGGAGGGGGAACCAGAAGCTTTCTGCACACAAGGCTGAGTGGAAAGTTTGCTTCTAATCAACTTTCAGTAAAAGGCAGCGATCACTGCTAATCAAAATCTGTGGCTTTTAACAAGCTCCCGGAATGATGCCAGTGACAAAAGGGAAAAGAAAAAATACTTTGCTCTTGCATTAACATCCACTTTTTTTGTGCATTTTAAATTCACACATAAGGAGGTTAAGTCTTGAGAGAGGTGGAACAGTTTGTATATCATCAGTTTTTAGTAATTCCATCAAAAGGTTGTGCAAAGGTTAATGGCAGATGAGTGGATGGTGTTTACATGGTTAAATGCGGGTTTGACACGGTTAGCTTGAGACATCTGATTGAATAATTAATCCAGCAGGCCTGGAGAAAGAGATGAGTCATCTAAACTATTAAAATGTTTCAATTGAAGAAAAAACATCCATTTGTTATTAACATTTTTGTTACATATTTACCATGTAATAGAAATGTACAGCTAACCGTCACAGGAAAAAACATTCCTGTTTCAGCATGTCCAACAAAATAGAAATACCTTCCAGACGTATTGTGACTTTAACCAGGTCTTTTTGTCTCCGCTCCACCTTGGAGGAGTGTTACAATATGCAGCTAAATATTAAGTACACTTTTGATTATACTTTTTTTATTTTTTATTTTTATTTATAAATCAGTATTTTTCTTCATTTCATGAAGGTTATTCAACAAAATCCAGACATTCGCAACCTTAGTTACATTTCTAAGAAGTCCAGGAATCTGCTGTCAGTGAAGCGGTTTCCGTATATATGATCCTGAAAATATCTAGCTAATTACAGGAGGACTGCTCTGGATATTCTCCTGACCTGGCTGTTCACATATGCTCCTCAGAGCAGGGGGGGGGGGGTCTCTTGAGGTAAGAGCATACACTTTATGCACTGTGCAGCAGTAACAGTATATAAACATCACTCCCCCTCCCATTGGCTCGAGGTGAATTCTCTGGAGAATATCCTGCTGCGTTCTCACATCAGCTTACTCGGAATTGCTGCGGGAAAAAAAATACTAGGAGTCTGGCAGGGCGAAGTCTGAGTGAAAAATGTGACTGTCTTCGTTCACACAAACAGCTCCTCCGGCAAATGAAAGTATGAAAGCCCTATAAACTCCCTAAAAACTGACTGAAAACAAACGTATCATCAAAATAATAACTTATTTATTTCAGCTTCACTGATTAATACATTATCTGTTGTGTTTCTATTTACTTCCTAATAATGAATGACTTGTTTGATGAAGGTAACAGAAAATGAGTGCTGCACAACATTTATTTCCACCATATCAATGATCAAGCATGAGGGGAGCAAATAATCATGTGACAGGAGCATGAAAGCTCTTGTCACAGAGTTTAAAATAGGTGAAACACTAAGGACGTTGTTGAATAATATTTCAAATCTCATCATAAATGTGCACCATAAGTAAGGCAAAGTAATTAAGTCTATGAATTATTTAACAATACCTGCCGTTTTAACTTAAATCTCCCACAGCATGTAGTTTGTGTTTTACATGTGAAAACACAAGGACTGAAGCTACTTGCTTGTTGTTATGATGAATAACAAAAATCTGACTCTTAGTGAGCTTGAAACCGGGATCTTGTTATAGGAACAAAGAGATAAAGAATGAATCACAAGGGAAAACATGGCAAAACAGGTCACAACATGTAGAAACCCACATGGTGCAGATGCAGAACAAAGCAGTGGTTCAAAAAATAAGCAGAAAAACACACACACTTATGTCTGTTGAACTGAAGCTCTGCCATTCTTACTAAAGACTGTCAATAGTTGATCAGGGCGCTCCCTTCCTTCATCAAGATTTAAATCTGGATTAGATAGCGAATTAGCGATTGTCAATCCCATTAATTTGACAGGGGACACAGCAATGAGATTACATAATCAGCTCTTCCACTCTCCGGCCGTCGGAGCAAAAGGACTTTTTTTTTATCACAATTAACAGATGCACCTCCTGACTGGTTCTTCTTTTTGGATACAGTCTCAATTCTCCCCTTGATCCTAATCCTCTCCATTCTAAACTGATACAGAGACTGCCAGTATGAACTAAAGAAGAAAGTAAAAAACAAACATTTTTACCATATGCTGCGATGTCACAACTGCAAAACCCGACAAAGTGGTAACTTGGGGAGGAACTGCGCCAAAGAAATAGGAATTTGTCGATCATCTCATACGTTAAATTTATATATTCATATTGAGGTGGTAAAATAGATCTGATGTCCATTTGTTTTTAAAAAAAATGATTGAAACTCTTGTTTTTGTCTTATTTTGTTTGTCTGTGTAGGCATGTATGGACCTTTTAGTTTTTCTGTATGTCATAAAACTGGCAGTGAAAAGGTTGCCTATGAAAATACGATATAGGGTAGAGTTTCATAATTTAAATCTTAGGCCAACATGTTCTGGCTCAGTATTTCAGTATACTGAAATTATGAATAAATTAAAAATACATGTATTTATAATGTATTAATAATTTCTATAAGTTCATGGAGTGGGGGGATTGTTATTAATTAAGACAGGAGTCATCCCACAGTTGGATGCTGTTATCACTCATAGCAGGTACTCATGACATTAGTCAACTTTTGCTGGCTGGTGACAACATTATTTGACTGGTTGGCTTCTTCCTGGCAGGCCTGTAAAGTTTCAGCAAATGTTTGTCTGCTGGAGATGCAAGGCCATGCCTATTATGGGCAGCAGTAATGTGAGTGAGATCTATATCTGCGAGGAGATTGTTTGTCTGGCTCCACTCATCCCTGTTGTCTGCTGGACAGACCAAGAGAAGTCCTCAGTATCGACCTGAACATACACTCACAAACACTCTCCCCCCCTCCCTCTGGGACTAGTGAAGGTCAATCTGAGGCAAAGTGAATACCAGAGAGAGAGAGAGAGAGAGAGAGAGAGAGAGAGAGTGAGAAAGACGTTGACTTCAAAGCTGTGCAATCTTACAAATGATCAGATTTGATTTGAACCAGATCTTGTTAATAATTTAGCTATGAGCACGATGCAGAAAATGCTTTAAAAAATAAGTGCTAAAAACTCCTAAACTTATTTATAACGGAGGATGTTTTTTTGGTGAATCTGGATTGATTTACATTACTTTTTGTTTACATTCAAACTTCTGTTGTGGAGACGGTGGTCGTGAGAGGACTGGTCGTAGGCCGGGCAGAAATTGTTAGCAAAACAAAGACAGTGACATGAAAGTGTGAGTGTGTTGGATCAAACAGATACAGCTTAGCTGGAGTAGAAGAAGTAGTACCAGGAGTGAATATGACAAGGAGGATTTAAAGTATGTGACTGAATGAGATTCCAAAGCATTACTGTCATGCTGGTTTTCAAACGTTACATGCTGATGGGATACTCCTTACAGAAATGGGTAATACTTTCTTCTTTATTAGTGGCTATGGCTGCCAATGGTTTTATATATTTAATGTTATTTACGATCTTTTAAATTATCAGTTTTTCTACATTTAAAAGAAAAACACAGATTCACTTTTTTGTTAAAAGACAAATAAGAAACATTGAATGACGTTAAATTAGTGGAGGGCTTAATATTGTGTAATAGTGAATAAATATTAATTATGCAGATTTTTGTTGGCCGTGGTTCATTTTGGAGTTAGAAGTTGCTCATGATGATTTCTGTACTTTTGAATTGCCAGGTTTTTAGGCTCTTTTTTTTTTTACTTATACTGTTTTTAATAACTTGAAAGGGAATCATTAAATAGATTATACTAATAGCATGTGTTACAAGTAACGAAAGCCAAGATGATGAAATTAATAATTACAAAGTGATCTGAAAAAGTAATAGTCAATTTTTTGTTTTTTTTAAATAATTTTTGGACGTCGCACATGCAAACTGATCAAAATAATAATTACTGCAGTTCTAGGACAAGTTTGAGCTTACTATTGTATTAAAGTCCTATTTGGGGGGGGATCTGTACATGATTTTAATTTCCTTTCTAGACAAGGAAAGAGGATTTTAATAGCGACCCTGCAAACTGCTAAATCACAGCAGCTGGACTCTCCTGCTGCATGATGTGGACAACAAGAGGGTTTCAGACAATACAACAATAAAACAATCATACGGTTTGAAGACAGGTGATTTTAAATGTTACCCAATGACATTCAATCACACTAAGCAAAGCTTGATAACAAACAAATCAAAGAAGTTGAGTGCTCCCTTTCTGACACAGGCTAACTTGCTAACGCTAGCTAACTTTAGGTCAAATCAGCTTCAGAGCAGGCTAGCGGCGACATTAGCCACAAATTAGCCCCCCTTTTTTTTTTTTTTAACAAAGCGAACGGATAAAAAGTGTTAAAAGTGCTTTTACCTTGCATAGCTGTGTCCTCCGGTAGTGTTTTTGCGATAGCTTTAGAGAAAAGGTATCCCAAAAGGCAGCAGACAATAACAGAGGATCCTGTCCTGTCCTCAGCCCGCATCATTGCAGATGTTTGTATCACCGGTTAAAAGAAGAAAAAAAAAACAACGAAATGAACTAAAATGTTTGTTTTTGTTAAACTCACTGGGTGCAAACATCAGAGCACACACGATTTGTTTCGCAAAGGATGCGACGCTCCATGTTTAGCAGCATCAGCACTCCTGGTTGTTCGTGTTTCCTCCGTCCTGTTGTACATCCCCTTCTGCCTTTACCGCTCGGTGCAGTTTTTTTTTTTCTTGGACGGCCCAGGGTCAGGGAGGAAGACTGCCCCACTCTCTGAGCCACATGCCCCAGAACAGTACACCAACAGGCGGCTTCCTCCAGGCGCAGCACCGCTAACTTCTGTGGAGCTCCAGCGACACCTGCCGACTAGGTGATGGAATATTTCTCACTACTTTTAAATGTTCTCTTAATATTTACAGTCTGTCATTTAAATGTGCAAACTAATACTTAACTATCATTTAAAAAATATATATTTTAAACTCACCACTACAATTTAGTGGCAATTAAATGATGCAAGCTTTTTCACAGCAAAGTTTTAATAAGTGACCAAACTCTCAAAACAAAGTAACATTCTCATGATTTGGGGCTCAAAATTATAGTCTGAACTGAATAAATGTAGAAAATTTGTCATTAAAAAGTCCATTGATGATATCAGTTGAAGAAAGAACTTGAAGCACAAAGAGGTCAGTTTAATCAAACCAGTACTGAAAGTAAAAGAAGCTTTACCACAGGTTCTCACTTTACCAGCTTTCTTTGTTATCACTTCCTGATGTCGTGTAACTTTAAAATCTCTTGAGCCAGCTCTCATTTAAATAGCTAGCCTGCAGCCAAATGGAACATTTCTTATCAAGGCAATGGAATCTGCAAGATAAATCAAGGTATAAAATCATGTGTAACAAGTTCTTGTTCATTACTCTGTCACTCTGTCAGGTTGCCTTTTATGACAAATGACACAGCTTAGATGAAGTAAGGGACCCCCCTTTGTCTGTTACTGAAGTATGCTGTGTTCTTGTCCATTTTTTATCTTGTTTATCTTTTTTAAAAACTCTAGATCGTATGCAGTTATCCCTTTTGATCATCAAACCCAAAGTCTTAACTGAAGAAAGAAAAACAATCTTCTTCAAATAAATTAACCAACCATTTACCTCTTTATTCATCAACACAAGGTTATGATATAAATGTTCTGTGGTGCCTGGTTGCCATGTGTCACCTGTGCTTTAGACTTTGCATTCATTCTATTTCTCATTGGTCATTTAGGTGCTCAGTGGCACGAGAGTCACTGGATCCACTTGTAGAACATACCGATACAAGACGTGACCATGCTCCATTCAGTAAGCACCCTGGCTTTCAAACAAAGCAGCCTTCAATAAAGGGACCAAACTACTTAACTATTATTGCTGTACATAATTATATAACTTTTTCCTTTTACCTCTGACCATTTATAGCTTTTCAAACCAGCTGCATACAATAAGCACTGTGCTCATTGGCTTTTTGAAGTGTACTTCCTCATCACTCTTCTGCTGCCAAGTCAATACAGTGTTAATCAGGTCAAACGGGTATGTCTGCTGATCTATGCACATTTACAGAAAGTGGGAGGGTGTAAAGAAATCTCTTTCCTGTAAACAGTCTGTTTAAAAGGATGAGTAAGTCAGCTATGATTCTCTGATACAGCAGTGCAGGTTTTTTGATTCCCCAAAGACTGCAGAACTTACTTCAGTGACGTTGTCTCGGGCTGGGTGTGAGATTTTTTCATTCATGCGGAGAGGTGATACTGTCCTGCAGCTGGACCATGAAGCGATCTTCTCTCCTTATTCTGATGCTAAATGCCTTCTGCACCCTTTCACAAAGTAAGTTTAAAATGTACTACTTAGTTCCTGTAAGAGATTTTCAAGGCAGAGTTCTTAAAAAATATATTATTTAGTTCATCAGACAGAATCTTTATATTTCTTTCACAGGTTTACACTCGTGCATTTATAATTGTCCTCATTTCCTTTCTATTGTTTTCAGTTCCCCATGAAGTCGTCTATGTTGTGGGCTGTGCGAACAACACAGTGGAAGTTCAGTATGAGTTTGATAATGAGGAGTTTTTATACATGGATTTCGAAAGAAACGATATCGTTTACACTGTGCCACCTTTTATTTTGCTAAACCCAAGTGAAATATTTAGTGACATGCATGTGTATCTAGATGCTCTCAAAGCCAAAGTAGCGTGTAGTGTACTTCTTGCTATCCTCAAATCCCAGGGAATAGATCCACCAGAGGTAACAGGTGAGTAATCATGAACATTTATCAGTGTTATGAAGTGATTAATGAAATGCTAAAGAAGGTTTTTAATGGACTCTCACCCCTTTGAAGACCCCCCTGAGAGCGTCCTCTACCCTGCAGACGAAGTTCAGCTTGGATTTGAAAACAGCCTCACTTGCTTTGTAAATCACTTCTACCCACCTGGAATCAAAGTCAGCTGGACTAAAAATGGCCACCCAGTGTCAGAAGGGGTGTCGCTCAGTCGATATTATCCCAATAAAGATAAGACCTTCCACCAGTTCTCCACCCTGAAATTCACACCAGAGGAGGGGGACATTTACAGTTGCACTGTGGAGCACATAGCTCTGGACCTGCCTCAAACCAGGATCTGGGGTGAATGTTTTATCTTTACCCACTTTAGGATTTTAATAAACCAAACATGTTTTGTTGTGCCTGTAATAATGATGCCTTTGCTTTCTATCTTTCTCCACAGAACCAGACATCAGTCATCCCAGTATTGGACTAGATGTTTACTGTGGAGCGAGCGTGACTGTGGGCTTGTTGGGGTTCGCAATTGGAATAGTTTTACTCATTAAAGGACACCTTAGACAATAAATGCTCAGTTTGAAAAAGATGTGATAAATGTTATAGTTTCTTAAGCTGCAGTCTGGTTTTAAGAGGTGAAAATATCCCGACTGCTGGTGTTTTTTTTATTCTTTACTTGTTTCTTTAACTGCTCATTCAATAACTTATAGGTAGAAGTTTTGGAAAAATACATCTATAAATTTGATATTTCCTCACAAACAAGAAAAACATGCATCAGCATTAAACATAACACATTGCTGTTTATATTTAGCTTTAAATTAGATATGCGTTAAAGGGGAAATTCTGCATCTTTACTAATAAACAATAATGAGAAAAAGTCATTTTTCCTCCTCCACTTTCCAGAAAATGTGTGCTCATTAAAGGCTGTTTGGAGATTTTCTCTTTGTGACATCACAAAGGGCAGTAACCCCTCCCCCAGGTGGGTGCCCTCTGTAAACCACTGGGAATGGTGCAAGAAAGCCCAAGCCACCAAAGCCTTTCTAAAGTGGTGTGTTCAAACACAGCTCACTTGCATTTAAAGCTACAGACACATAAACAGCCTGTTCTGAGCAGGGCTGAAGTAGAGGGGTTATAGGCAAGATACAAAACAGGATCAGAGTGGATTTTTATTAAGAAACTTCACAGACATGTTTTTGGGAACTCTGAGATTTTTTGTTGAAGTGGAGTATAATATGTGACCTTTATCTACATGTGAAAAATGATTAACAATCTTGCAAGAGTGACCTCACTACAGCAGATAAAACATGTTTTGAAAAAAAGTGACTCATTGAAATCATTCAAGTTAAAAAAAAAATTGAAAATCATTTTGGTTTTCCCAAGGTCAGTGTTTGTGTGTTCTGTTCAGGTGTGCTATTAAACCAAAAAAAGAGAAAGAAATGATGTGCATGGGGCAGGATTTTCAGCAAACATGTTTTAATAAATAAGATAATACAGTTCTCTTTAACCTACCTTTCTTTTTACATTTTGTTGCCTTTTAAATAGTTGAAAATGCATACACAACACTACAGATCTTAGCTTTGTAAAATGTAAGATATTAAATGAGACCATGCTCCATGGGGCATAGCTGTTTGCATGACAAAATAAAACATGTAATTGGTTGATTCATTAAAAGATTCATTCTTCAATGTAAAAATTACATGATTTGCCTTTTGGGATGATTTATTTATACATTTTCAATTTAGCATACAGACAGCAAAGTTACAAAGGAAACAGCAGCCACCCACGGGTAAAAGAACACAAAAGAAACAGTTGGAGAAAAAACAAGAAGCCACAGAACAAACTAAAAGATAATAAATAAATCATATATTGTAGGATACCAAACAGCACAACTGTTAAATACACAGTCAAAGTGTCTTGTTGATATATACATAGTGAATCATGTACACACAGATATGACACAGTTTGTACAAACTTGCAAGCAGGGCAATTCTTTTGGTCATTCTTGAAAAATAAAACAAAAACAGTTGCCCCGTTTTGCTGAAGGTAGAACAAAGCGTTACAGGAACTCTTATATACCTGCAGCGTTAGCACTGCTGAACAAAGCAAAAGATGATGCACTTAAACCAATGCCGGGTGGCCCAAAGTGCTGATTTACACTTTGGGCAGGTTGTAGAAAGAGAATGGTAAAATGAACCCTTTTATCACATTTGTAAACAGATACATTTCCCTGACCTTGATTTAGTGAGCCACAAAACAACATTCAATCTAAAGAGTTGAGCAAGAGCATACTGGTAAAACAGGTTGCAGTATTCCCATCAATATTTATATAATAGGGAACAGTATTTCTGGTCAGTTACTTATTTCGTTTCTTCTTTTCAGAGGAAGTCAATTTCTTCTATAACTCACTGATGCACAGAGCAGGTTTTTGCTTACAGGTTATCATACACAAGAGTTCATGCATGATTTACCTTAGCCCAGTGGACCAGATGTCTTCTGTGGAGTGGGCTCGACTCTGGGCTTGGTGAGGGTCACATGTAAGTAAGTAGTGTGAAAATGCTGAGATAAACTTGTGAATAAAATATGTAATTATCTAACAGAGGAGTTAATTCACAAAAGGTAGAAATTGTTTTGCAGTATTAACATTAAGAGTGGGCATAGATTGATATCAGAGGAGGATATTAATACAGTATTAACATGTTTAAGTGATGGAACAGAAAATTGGTTTAAATAATCATATGTACAGTCACAGCGGTTACAGTTCTGGCACTCTGGGACTGTTTAGCGTTTATCAGAGTGACAGCCTGGGAGAATAAACTTATAAACTTTCTGAGTCGGGTTGTTTTGGCTTTCTGTGATCTGCAAAGCCTACTGGAGCGGAGGAGTAGTTTGAACAGTTTGTGACGGGGTGTGAGGAGTCTGCAGAGATTCTACCTGCCCGTTTCCTGACTCTGGTCTGGTATAAGTCCTGGATGGGGGGCAGGTCAGCACAGATGAATTTTTCTGCAATTCAGGCCTCGTTCTGAGCTACAAAGGCAACAAGACCGCCACAGACAACACAGATAGTTTCTTAACAGTTGTTCTTTATGTTTGAAACCACTTCTGTCACGTAGGTGTCAGATGAATTGATTACCTTGCTTTGTCCGTCAAAGCACTTATTAATGGCTTATGGCAATATAATTAGGTTCTTTAAAAATTAAAGTCAGTTTAGAAGCAAATATTCAGAATGAGTGAAACAATTCACTATTAGAAGTGGGGCACTCTTTGAGCCACACCTACTTTAAAGAATGTATTTACTGCTGCTACACTTCCTCATGTTCTGTGTGTGTGGTTCATTCACTTCTGTTCTCGTAAGTGATTATGAATACATGCAGCTTATTTTCACTGCTAAGTCTTCTGCTATTCTCAAGAGCAGGTATGTTTTCCTAAAACATGAAAGCTTTGACATTGTTTTTATTGTGTTGCTGTTATAAAGAGCATGCTGATTTGAAAGACAGTGTTTTAAAGTCATCTAATACTTGTTTTGCTTTCTGTTACAGAAGCTCTCTTCGTTAACGCTTTACTTAACTGCATGTTCACTTCAACAAATGATGTTGTGTATCTGGGACAACTCTTCTTCAATAAGGTGCTGTGGGGAGAATACAACAGCACTGTGGGGAAATATGTCGGATTCACAGAGAAGGGAAGACAAATTGCAAAAGAGCTCAACAAAAACCCTTCTTTTTTGAGAGAAGAAAAAAAGAATTTAGAGAAATGCAAGACCCACGTCCCAATGGCAATGGAGATCCTTTCAAAAGCAGGTAACTTTGTGAGTTAAACTCTGGTAATACTTTATACCAAAATCTTATTGTGGTTTTAATCAGTATACAGTATATGTTGTATCAATAAAATGCCAACCTGTTACCTACATCAGGACAATATACATGAGTACAAGAGGAACATACATGTTCATGACAAAATATTAAGTAGACTATTTCAGGTAGGTATTTTTTACGTTTTCTTTTCTAATAACCTAATGTCTAGCTACAGTCATCGGGAATTATTATTTATAATTTATAATAATTTATAACAATAATATAATTTAAAATGGCATGTTACATTTTGGAAAGATGGTGAAATTAGAACTCTTATAAAAGTATATTTTGTCCTTTTTTGGACGCTGCTAGATAATGTAATGTCTGCTCTGTCCACATAAGATTTGCACATTTTAACTAAAATAATGGTGTGGTAATTATTTTAAAATAAAACCCTATATTGTCCAAAGCATTCCCCATTGAGATGAGAGCTGTGGGACTATTTCCGGAGGAGTGCTACTGGTGTCTTCAATCTGTTTATTTTAGTTCATGATCGGGGTTCAATAATGCATAGAAATGTCTCATTGTGTCCAATACATCATAAAGCATAAACTGTTACATTCAGGTCAACTTGACACGCCGACACGGTCAAAAGACTATATGCCTCCAAACACACACCGGAATCCAAAAAAGCCTTGGCTTTATGCACAGCACAAGTCAAGACTCCGCCCAGTGTTCAGTAACGGAATTACACTCAAAATACAAATTCACAGTGTTGTGTTAGGTTTCTTGCAATGATCAATAAAACCAAGCATTTTGGCTCCTACAAATTATAACACTTTAACTAGATACTTATTTCAAAGGTCTGTAGATAAAACTATTTAAAAAAAAAAAAACACTTCTTTAAAAAAATATCAGGTTACTTAGTCAAGTAGATTTGTAATACAGGGAAGTGTAAAATGAATTAAAATTTATGAAACCTTTCCGACAGCATGTTATTATTTTCTTTTTATGTGTGGATCCTTGGGGGGCTTTTGTTAGATAAAAGTAGAGAGGACTCCATAGAAAAAGTTTGGGAACCACTGAAGAGCACTGAATCATATTTCAGTGTATTTTGTGGTCCCTTGTAATAATAAATACAGAATATTCTTTGTACATTTTCCTTTCTAGGTTTTATTGGCAAGTTATTAATGAGCTGCCATAAAATATTTAAGACATGCTTTCTTGAAAACGTTCACCACATTGATGGTTTTATTATAGGTCTGTCATTTAACGTCTACTTGTTCTGTCTACTTGTTCTTTCGTGCAGTCGAGCCCTCGGTCAGACTGAGATCATTTGATGCAACGGACAGCAAACACCCAAGAATGCTCGTCTGCAGTGTGTACGACTTCTACCCCAAACAAATCAATGTGAGATGGCTGAGAAATGGAAAGGAGGTGACATCTGATGTGACGTCCACTGAGGAACTGCCCAATGGGAATTGGCTTTATCAGACCCACTCCTACCTAGAGCTGACTCCCAGAGCTGGAGAGAAAATCGCCTGCATGGTGGAGCATGCAAGTTTCCAGAAGCCCAAACTGTATGAGTGGGGTAAGAGAGTGACAGAAAGTGTGAGGTGTGATGTTTTATGTTGGTAAACAGTCTCATCAAGTTTAGGGATTTATTTAACCGACTCAGTGGACTGTCAGTTATCAATTCTATCATCCAACAACTACAATGAGGTGATGAGGCATCTTTATGCGTCCGGCAAGCTAATTTATTTTCAGAGTTTGCTGCCTTTACTGACAATAAAGCTCTACCCATCCAGGAAGTAAAATGACAGGTAAAGTAGAATCAGATTGTGTTAATCTTACACAAATGACACATTTCTAAATGGACCCTACTGATGTCATTCTTAAAAAAATATGGTAGTTTTAACAAAGCTGCAACCTCTGCTGTTGAAAAATGAAGCCAAAGCAACTGTAGTTCTTTTAGTGTCCACTTGAGGCTAGCTGCAAATGACCCAGTAGTCCCATGCACACCCTTGTTAAAAAGTCTATTTTTACAGTCTGGTTAAAAAAACAAATTTGGTCTGAATAGCTCATGTCTTGATTGGCACACGCTGTATTCATCTGTTTTGATCTTAAGACTAAGAGGTATTCATAATTAAGGGTGTGGCTGATCTGAGTGTCAGGCAGAGGATGTTTGCCAGGAGGCTTAAGCCCAACTGCAGCTCCAGCTGTTTACTGTCCGTTTGAGGCAGCATTTCCAAAATGGTGTCTGCCACTGTTGGGATTAAAAACTACGCTTCAGAAACCAATGGGTGACATCACTGAGACTATATCTTATACTATGTTTTGTACAGTCTACAGGTTTATAGAAATCTTCATTTCAATTGAGTTTTGGTATTTTATTCATACAGTATGTAAATCTTATGTAGTGTTCTTGATAAATGTATTTTCAGACCCAATATGGGAGTCTGACAGGACCAAGATTGCTGTGGGGACAGTCGTGCTGCTGCTGGGTATAGTCTTCTTCACTGCCGGACTCTTTTGCTACAAGAGGAACCCTAACCCACTTGGTGAGAGAACCATTTCATCAGAAAGGCCAAAACAAAATGTTCTACCTTGTTAACATTTAAGGATAACATTTAGTAAATCTACATGGAACCTATTTTCTAATACAAGGAAGCAAACACAATGTTTAATTGGTGTGATTATGGTCCTACATGTACAAGTACAGATGGGGCATACTCTATCTATAATTATAAAAAGTCTGACCGTTCAATTATACTTCACTCTCTTCCTCCTCTTGTTCTTTTCTAGGACATGAGTTGGTGCCGACGCAGCCTGCCAGTTAAGGATTGAATGAAGAAGAGACGAGCTCCACAATCAGTTCTCCAAGAGAAATACAGCTTCACTATGTGCTTGAGGATGCTAATATGCTTTCATTTTATAGCTTTACGAATTAATAATTTGAGAGGTCATTTTACATAAAATTACTAATCATCAAAATAGTTCTGGCTCTATTGCGATAGAAAACATGTTGTAAGTTGTACAAAATGAAGGTCTTCAATGAAAAAGTTTACATTTTTGCATTCTTTTTTATTACTCTTGTTGAAAATGTATACACAACAGCACTACATTGCTAAAATTTCTAAATCTAATTTTTCAGTCCACGCTGGCTTGGGTATGTTTGTATGACAAAATAATAATATTGGTATAGCCTATAATGATGTATGATACTTTAAAACCCTTGTGTTATTTATCTTATTATCTGCGGACATAATTTAATAATTTTCAATGTTTTATGTTTAATGTGAATGATGTTAAATGTTGTTGTTTTATAGCTGCAGCATGGATTTTTTATTTTTTTTATTTAAATTGTACTGTGTTCACTTTTTGTCTGCAATCTTTGCTCTTTGCTGCTGTAACAATGTGAATTTCCCCATTGTGGGATAAATAAAGGATTATCTTATCTTAAACATTCTCACCTTGTGGGATAAATAAAGTTAATTTTGAATCTTGAATAACCATGATCTAGGGCTAATAAGTTGTACGGAACCTTAGTCATATAACTTCATATAAAGGTTTTGACCATCATGCGCCATGTTGCCTGTAAGACAGCTTCAAGGGTTTTACAACCCACCTCCACTCCTCGTCATGCGCATGCGCTGTATGGAACGATGAGCCGTTTTGGATTCTATTTCATTTTTATCTTTTTGTTGATTAAATGTCCGAGTTTGATCCTGTTCCTGTGTTTCGCGATATATGTTTACATTCATTACAGGACAAGATAATAGACATGGAAATAAGAGGGAGAAGAAAAGACGCAGATTGATATGTTGTTTTCTTCTATGATAAGACAGCGGCACTTTGGTTGAGCGTTTACGAGCACGTCATGAAATGCGTCGTCCTTGTCACCGCGGCTCTGAGCGGCGTCAGTCTGAAGTGATGGACTGTGTTGTTCCCGTCTAACACGAACACGCACTGAATGCATCACAAGAGAGGGTTAAAAAAAACTCACACGAACTGAGAATGACTGGAAACGGACACCACAGGGTCATCAAAACAGCAGGTACGATTTAAAGATTTATTTGTGAAGTTCAGATTGCTGAAAATACCAGTAGGCCTAAGTGGAGACTGGCCCTTTTTTCATTCTTTGCTTATATAATAACTCACCATTGTTATTAATCTTTCTTAATAGTGGGAAGTTGTTTTGTTTATTTTGGTGTTTCCAGACGAAACCTACACAGCCTACTCCAAGTTACTGAACACTAAAGCTTCAGAGGAAGAAAAGTGTACACCTTAGTATTTAGCCTTTAAGACAGCTACTGTTGGGTGTACACCTAGCAAATAAAGTTAACTCGCCTACAGATTGGTGTAGAAGTATTTATCAACATTATTGAATAAACAGTTTGCTTCCAATCATTTCATTAAGCTGCAAAGTTACGTCTTTGGATTTACTGTAAATGCACCATTGATTGTATTTTGACCATGTACTTTAAGTAGGTTATAGTGACTCAACTGAGCTGATTTACCTTTTTGGAAATAAGTGGTGTATTTTCACACAATGGTATTGCTACTTGTACTAGCCTAAATGTCAAAATACCTCTTCTAGTCCTGGCCTTGCATAATTGTGCTTTTACCACGTACTTCACACTATTTTATTCTGCTCTAACGAATAAATATTCTATTCTGTTCTTATATTTCTCATCTCTTTAATTTTATTTCACTCCTTTTTGTTGTTTCTCTCGTCTGTAGCTACTGTACCTTACTCTGAAATCACTTATTCGTCTTTGTTTTATGCTACTCTTCTTCTTTTACACTACCTATCTCTACACCACCTGGTCATGTTTGTCTTACCACATCATACTGTACCCTCCTTTTAATATACCAAATACAATAATTTGTGGTGGCAATCTTCATTTGCATTTCAAAGGTCAAACTTATATGTGACTATGAGAAAACCCTTGTTATAATGCCTTGTCTCAATTCATCCAAATTGAAGGGATAATGTGCAGACAATTTAAATATATTTACAAAGCCAGATCATATATATATTTTGGTTTACAAGCTTGTGATTTGTTGTCTGGCTTCTCATCAGTCTCTCTCTGCCATAACTTTGCAGCAATCCTGCCTGTGTGTTCAGCTGTATCGGCTGTTTGTACAAATGGGGGCCTTAGTGTCACATTGGCTGTACGGCAGGGCAGACGACAGCCTTCCCTTCTCTTCATCAGATTTTCCTCATCTGGCTGTACCGACCTCCTCTCGCCTTGCTGTCACTCTGAACTCCTCTCCCGTCCCTCACGGAGACACTCGCTCACACCGGAGCTCAGTGCACCGCTCTCCCCATTTCCTTATGTCTGACTGCAAACAGGAAGTTACGCGCTCACCTATTGAGCTGAGCAGTGATGGGATAAGGGCAGAGATGGGGGTGAAGAGTGGGCTTCATGTATGGGAGGTGCAGTGGAGCCCCAGCCTCATGCTGTCATTGGCATTACCACGCAGAAATGTCCTCTGCAGGCCTCAGGGTATAACGTGCTGATTGGTGGAGACTCACAGTCCTAGGGCTGGGAACTCAAAACCAATCAGCTCTGGCATGCTGGTCAGAGCTTTGGACATTACCCAGGAAAGAGGAAAGGGGGTCCCCCTGAAGCTGCAGAGGATTTTTATCCCACTTTCTTCCAATTTAAGACTATTAAAGGCAGCAGAGACACCTCTTCACATCCCTGAGTGCATCCTGCTTGTCTTGGATGCAGATGCAGGGACTCTGGGATTCATTGTAGACGGCAGCTTCCTTGGTGTTGCTTTTACAGATCTCCCTCGAGGAGGGGAGATGTTCCCAGCAGTAAACAGTGTTAGAAGAGGAGCCATCATACGACTACAATACCTGAACGGTGCCACACGTAAGTATCTGATTAACACAGATCTTCTTTAATTAGATCTGCTTTAGGCTAAAAGGAAAGACACACTAACAGATATTTTCTGTCTCTCCATACAGGTGATCCTCCTGCTCTCATGGCTCTATGTGGACTGTCCATTCGTCAGTCTTTAGGGAAAGAGAGACAGAATCAAACAGCAAAGCTGCAACTACCGCCTCGTCTCCAGCACTACTTGATTTCAAGTCATTAGTTTGTGCTTGCACACACACAAAAATAGGAACGTTTAGTTAATGATCACACAGCCTACCAAGAACCTGCAACATATTTTCTGTTATATGAATTATTATGTAAAATGCAGTGTTTTTGTTATCCATCTTATTTATTGCGATGTGACTTATTGACTTATTGATATATATATTGGCAAGTTGGCTGATAATATTTAGAAACTAGTCTGCCGACTGTATGTGTCAAAGTGAGCTGTGCAAGTAATGGGGGGGGGGGGGATTTGGGGTGGTACTGTCAGAATAAGGCAATTTTTTTTTATATATTGACTGTTTCTTCCTCTTTGTAAAATATAAAAGTCTTGGATTTATATTGGACATTCATTATTGCTTTTATCTCATGTTTCATCATCTCACAAAGCTCAGGAGAAAAGAGAAAAGGGGCATTTCTTTTGTGTTGTTAGGTGGCATGGAGTCTTTCTTTATTGAACAAATAAATCAGTCAGTAAAGAGGAGTGTTGGTATTTGTTGTAATTCAGGAATCATAAGATCCAGCCCATAGACTGTAAATATTACGATCCAGCCCCCATCTGTGCACTGATGGCTTACAGACTGTGGCCCTGTCAAGTCCGAAACAATACTCAATAAAATGTAACAGAAAGTAAAGAGTAAACACAAGAAGTAGGCTATAGGCTGATTCTATGTTAAGTGCTTATTTCATACTTTCACTTATAAATACATAAACTACATTTTGTTTGACTTGTTCTACATACAGACGGCTAAGCGGGACAATTTGAAGGCTGTTGCTATGACAACGGAGTAAAAAATGGAGAAGGAAAGAGCGCGCGCGCAGTAGTGGGGTTCCCGGGGTAACCGCCTGTAAGAAAATATTTTCATTAGCTTAAGTCCTCACAACTTCTGTAAGTATGTTTTAGCAAACTAAATGAAAATTATAACAATGTGCTTTCTTGTACAACATAATAGTTTGTTGAGTCAGTCGAGCCTCGAGGTAGCTAAACACTAGTAGCTTGCCTGCTAACTGTGAAATTATCCATTACACTCCGTTAGTTAACATTTATAGATAGTTTACAATTTAGGTCGCTACTTGGTTCTATAAGCGTTATTTAACAATTCGCTTTTAATATGTTATAAATAAGAGATGTAGAGTAGTAACTCAGTAGTTTTTCACTGTTTCTACCAAGATTTTACTGGTGATGGCAGCACTGGAAAGTTTGAGAGGAAGAGTAGAGGCAGGGTTAGTTTTTGGTACACAACACCTAAATGTAGAAACAGAAGAGGAGGAAGACTCACCTCTGGTAAGCTCACTTTCCAGCAGAATAGTTATCAGTTCAGACAGTAAGATGTAACTCCGGTTCATAATTGTCAACAGGTTTTACTGAGTGTTTTTGCTCAGCATGGACAAGTGGCCCTGTGCTTCTATGATAGTAATGACTCCTCTTTACACTACATGAAAGACACTCCTGACAACTATGAGCTCCACCTGCTGGCCAGAGGTAATTGTCTGTAGAAAAGGTAGATATTCATTTAGATAGATAGCTTTGCTTTACTGTTTGTACCACTTCCTTTTGTTCTTTTTGTTAAGTCATCCAGGAGCTTAGTCCCAATGTTATTATCACCAGTGCAAAGCAGGAGCACTGCATGACACGCTTCCTGCAAAAACTTGGTGAGTTCTTGAAGAAAAAAGTTATCTTCATTTAGGAATGGGAAACGCTATAATGTGACAGACATGTTTCTTTTGATATAATATAAGACATGAGGAATCTAAGGCAAGCAGCTGGCTTTTAGTGTGATAAGGTAGATGAGTGATTGTATATTATACAATGCCATATCAGGCTTTCACTTTGCACATTATAGTAGACAATTCTATCCTGTGTTCAACTTTTTTTTCAACCCTCCCCATTTGTACTTAAGGTGCAAACCCAGACTACAAACCTGAGGTGGTAATTTATCCGTTTGTTGACTTTGGTAATTATACATTCAACAATTTTAATCGAACATGGTTGTTACTTTCACGCTGGATTTTTTCAATTAACAGATTCATCTTGGGTCCATTTTGAATCGTGTAGGTCTGGAGGTCGGTAAGCAAAGGCTACTGTCTGCCCATCTGCCTTTCCTTCCTGCCTCCATTACAGAGAGGGACAAATTGTCCTACCTCTCCTCCTGCATCTCCTTTGACTCGCCCCTGATGGTGAGCCAGCTGTCACCATATCATCCTGTCCATCAGACCATCATTATGCAGAAACTTATCAGGAGCTGTCATTCATTTCCCTGTATTTGTGTGTGTGTGTGTGTGTGTGTGTGTGTGTGTGTGTGTGTGTGTGTGTGTGTGTGTGTGTGTGTGTGTGTGTGTGTGTTTATCCGTTGTGTAGCTGAGGGCAGTGGGTGCTCTGCTCAAATGTCTGGACAGGAGGAGAGTAGGAGTGGAGCTGGAAGACAGCAGTGTTGGAGTTCCAATCCTACAGTTTCGCGCCTACACACTGTAGGACACACATTTATTTAGTTTTGCACACACACAAACGAACACAGATAGGACTGTGGTAACACATTTTCCACAATGACTTTGTCAATGAATAGTACCTTTTACTGCTCTGTCTTTAGATTTAAAGTCTTAAAGAGTTAAACTACCGTTCTGTACACGTACATCTACAGTTATGCAATTTGATACCCCTTTATTTCTGTACTTCTCAATTCTTTGTCTAATAGTTAAAAAACACTATTGTGTGTGATGCAGTAGTTTTCATGCATGAAAAGGTTGCTTCTCTAAAATGTTCATTGATTCTTCCCAATATAGTAAAGGTGTTGTTTGTATTGACAGAGACACCTACAGGTAAGAATTTCATCACAGTCTCTATCACATAATTGATCTGTGTCCCTTTTATGATCCTAAAAGCTTACACTGCTCTACCAAATCACTTATCTCTTGTTCTTTTTAACAAGTTAATTCTTTACTGTACCCTTTATTTTGAATTACATTTTTATTTTAATTGAACATCAAGGACATTTTCACAAACTTGCTTTTGTAGAACTTTCTCTTGTTCTCTCCTGCAGCAATTTTTTTACTCATTTTAACTTGATATTTGAATTTGATTTTTTTCTTTCTTTCTCTTTTTTTCCTTTTATTATTATTGTGCTTTTGCATGTTTTGTGATAAACATTGTCTTTCATTCAAATAAATATATTTAGTTTTGAAAGACTTGTTATTTTAATCAGATTTATAATGGGTTAAGGCAGGCAACAATATATATAGAAAGAGATGGAGAGATCACAGTGTGCTGTGTTTTTTCCAGTGTACTGCAGATCTTTAAGTCAGAACTTCACCCATCAGTCTACAAGCTGCATTCGGGTGAAAAAGAAGGACTCAGTCTTTATGGTACACTGGCTTAAAGATACCTATTCACGCCTTTGTATTTGTTTGTGTGTAATATAAACTGTTTGTTCAAATTGTGTTTTTCAGGCATACTTAACCGCTGCAGGTGCAAGTTTGGTTCCAAACTACTACGGTGAGAAACAGATCTTTCTGTAGTCCAATCACACAATAAAATATCAAACAAACAATAAAGATGTCTTTATTTCATCAACAGAGAACTTTAGACTCTGTACTTAGGATGGTAAATAACGTCCAACTTACTAACTAATGTCAGATAACTCCATTATACGTAGATAGATAGATAGATAGATAGATAGATAGATGAATAGATAGATACTTTATTAATCCCGAGGGATTCAGTAGCAGTTTACAGAAGACATGCACGACATGAAACATTTGTTACAAATAAACAAACAACCGCTGTCCCCCCTCCCATACATATATATTAACCCGAAACAAAGATTTAAGTAAGCCCCTACATGAAATAAAATTAAACCTGTGCAATTAAAAATAGACTAATGCAAAGAAAAATTTACATAACCCCGTTCAGGAATAAAAATATATATATGTGCAATTTAAGTGGAACCTATAAACATTTTAAGGAACATTGGAAAAATTAGACCTGTGCATAAGGTATTACATTACATTGCTTCAGAACCATCAATACTAATACTAAAACAGTACTAATGTTATGACTTCTAAAAATAGATAAGACAATTTATCGTTGTATTTCTTTAATCAAGAGGGGAAGTTAGATATAAGTCATGTAAGACTTAAGTTAAAAGTCTTGTTAAGAGGCAATGATACTAAATTTAACAATAAAATGAGTGGACAGTAGCTCGGTCTGTAGGGACTTGGGTTGGGAACTGCAGGGTCTCCGGTTCAAGTCCCGGTGCTACCCAAAATATGGAAGTTTGTCTGGTAGCTGGAGAGGTGCCAGGGCACTTCCCGAGTATTGTGCATGTGTGTAGTTCAGGCCTGTAGGTGTAAGAAGCATGCCTCTCAATAACAGAGTGTAAACCAGAATTTGCCTCCGGGATTAATAAAGTATGTACAATTAAAAACATAAAAATAAATGAAATAAAGTTATTTCATATACTTACATACACAATATAAGACTTCTTTATTGCAGTTCAGGTAGAATATTTCTGTTTGGCGCTGGAATTTCAAGGTTTGTATACTGCTGCTTGTTTATAAGGCAACAAGGCTAATATCTGAGCTTTTAAAATTAATTTTATCATCTGGTTTTGGTATGGTGACAAATGTAATAATGTGAATTTTAATTCCATGCTGTGGTTATTTAAGTGATTGTACAATATTGTCATTCTGTCACTTTTCTATTACACACATGGTTAACTCTGGTCTACGTAATTAATGGCAGACATACGAATTTACAAGTTTGTTCTTTTTATTAAAGATAAGTTCTAATTACTGTGAGTGATGTTCTCTCTTTGTCAGTGAGTGGTTTCTGCGGCCAACACAGGACCTTGCTGTGTTACACAGGCGACAGGAAGTAATACGCTTCTTCACGTCACCTCGAAACTCCGATGCCCTGAGCACTCTGCAGTCCTCACTGCGCAACATCAGCAACATACCAGTAACATCTCTGACCAATGACCGGCTTTATTCTCCACATCTGTTGCTATTTATCCTTTTTCCTGATGTGTTACCACCTGAACATGGAAACTTTGCCTTTGCCTAAAGCTTGTTTGTCTCTTGGTGTGTTTGTGTGTTTAAGACTCTTCTGCGCAAAATGTCTCTCTCTCACACCAAAGTCACAGACTGGCAGAGTCTCTACAAGGTCTGAGTAAAAGTATAATCAAACACACTTTAATTGCCCGACAGATTTTGTGAAAAGAGTACAACATGTTGTGCTTGTGTGTGCTTGTTAGACAGTGTACAGTGTGGTGTGTGTCAGGGACACAGTGCGGCGCCTGCCTCAGTCCATTCAGCTCTTCCGTGATATAAGCGAAGGTTTCTCTGATGACCTCCAGTATATTGCCTCACTCATCAGCAGAGTTGTAAGACATACTTTAATACATAGCGTAAAACAGAGAAATCCTGGCTTTTGTTGCTATGCTCAAGAGTTCACAACTATTTAGTAGACTGTTGAGTGTAATAACTTTGACTCCACCTGTAACTTACAACATGTAGGTGGATTTTGAGAGCAGCATAGCTGAAAACCGCTTCACCATCAAACCAAACGTGGACTCTGCAATTGATGATAGTAAGTGCCTCCATACTGAATAAGTGTTAAAAAAAGTAACCAAGTGTTTATGGCTATATGGTGGTTACTGGTTAGGTCAAAGTCTTATGCACATTTTCTCCCTCTCTCAGAGAAGAGGAGGATGATGGGTTTGTCCGACTTCCTAACAGATGTAGCCAGAAGAGAGCTGGAACACCTGGATTCTCGTATCCCCTCCTGCTGCGTTATCTACATCCCACTGGTCTTAGCTTTATGTCTACACAGCTACCAGCTAATATATATCTGCACAACTACTACATTTTCATTTACTTACATTGCTTGAGCTCTATAAACACATATTTCAGAACATAATGTTAACTTCACCTTACAGATTGGGTTCCTGCTCTCTGTCCCTCGCCTGTCCAGCATGGTAGAGAAAGAGGATTTTGAGATAGAAGGGCTTGATTTTATGGTTTGTTCATTTTATTTTTTTGTCTATTTGTGTTTTTCTAAATGGAATATTCTCATTCTAGTCTGGCTTTTTCTTTTTGTCTATTCTGCATGTGGGATAGTTTCTTTCAGAGGATCGTCTGCATTACCGCAGCCAGCGAACCAAGGAGCTGGACGACCTCCTAGGAGACTTACACTGTGACATCAGAGGTAATTTACCTCATCATTGGAATAAAAAAAAGTCATCGTTGTAAATCTACAAAGATACTTCCTGTTTCTCAGACATGGAGACAGCAGTGATGACCCAGTTGCAGAGCACAATCCTCGAGAGAAGCGCTTCCCTCTACAAGGTTTGCATGCATCACCTCCAGGTCCTATGGTTTATAACACACCTCCCATTTTAATAAAATGACTGTTGGCATGGAAGTTATTCTGCAAAAATGTGTAGTTGGAGATTGTGTTTGACTATTAGTACTTCATTTGGCTGTACAATTTAATTATGTAACCGGTCTGTTCAAGCGCAGTGATATGAGTCTCTTGACAGATGGGTGTGCTGCTATTACAAGCTGTAAATGCAAATGTTATGGATGTCTTTATGAGCAGAATGATCATTAAAGTCAGAAGATGAATTATTGCTTTGATAATACTTTAGCTGTAAAATGTTCAAAGTATTAAGTAGATTTCAACATTGCAATCAAATGAACATAAAACAAACAATGAGCTTTATTGAAATTGACGTTCAGTGTTTCAATAACGTAGGTTTATTAGAGTGAGACTCCGAAAATCTCCTTTGAGAATTACACTCTTTCACTGTAGACAAAATGATTTCAAAAACATTGAGACTCAAAACATCAAAACAAATTCACACACTGTTTTTTTTTTCACTTGTATTTTTCATTTAATATGGCTAAGTACACAGACTTTGTCTTGCATAAACCCTGTTGAGCTGTTTAGGACAGTTAGTGTGGTTAATTTGTGTGATGTGTAGGTTCTGGGTCTGACTGCTGAGCTGGACTGTCTGATGGCTCTGAGCAGTGCCTCTCAAGAGTACGGCTACTCTTCACCTAAACTCTCCAGCCACAGAAAGATCTCAATCATACAGGGCAGGTAGGCAGTTAACCCCCTGTAACATAACATTAGCTTCATTCATTACTGTTGACAGACAGATTATACATACTTATAAAATACAAGTGTTATTTATTCTAGAAATTCAGTACATGATTGATACAGGACTGTACAGATGGAAATTTGCATATGGCTACATCTGGCATACTTCTTTATGTTCATTAATGTGCACTGTCCCTATTTTTTAAATAAATACAATAATAAATATTTTACACATTTCTAGACACCCTCTTTTAGAGCTGTGCTCCCCTGTGTTTGTGGCCAACTCCTTTCTGAGCTCTGATTCAGAGGGCAGAGTCAAAATCATCACTGGCCCAAACTCATCTGGCAAGAGCATCTACCTCAAACAGGTACGACTGGTGGGAAAAACTCTGGTTAAAAAGTTACCGGTACTTGTAAGTACATATTTGTTTATGACCTTGCATGCACTAAGACAGCTGCCGGTTTAACTCAAATTGGCCTTTCATTGATGTCTCTGGAAGGTTTTACGTGTTTTTTTTGTCGTTAACTGTTAAAGCAAGCATTCTTTTTCAATAAGCTTAAAGTAGTAAATTTACAGGAAAGCTTCTCAAGTGGGAGACAATATAAAGATCAGCATCAAAGAAAGTGATGCGACTTCGGCGTGTTTCTTCTACAGCAACAGTTACATTTCCCTGACAGGGAGGAAATATTGGTAGTTGCACCTCATTCAGGATGTCCAAGATTTATATTTACCAATTTCAATGGATTTTACGGTATTATTTATTACAACAATCCAGATTTTACAACTTAATGAGAAACCACAAAACAAGACTCTAAGTAAATGTGCCATAAAGCATCGTACTAACAAAGTCTGCATGTAACACTTTAGATGAGCTTTGACCTCCATGTTACCATGGAGAATTATTTATTTGACTCTTCTCTCCTATTTGTCTTTGACAGGTGGGTCTAATTGTGTTCATGGCTCTGATTGGCTCAGACATTCCTGCAAAGGAGTCAGAGATCGGTCTTGTGGATGGGATCTTTACCCGCATGCAGAGCAGAGAGTCCGTGTCTGTGGGCCTCAGCACCTTCATGATAGACCTCAACCAGGTACCTCAGTCACTCACACTTTATTTCACACAAGCTAAGTGTATGTATGTGTGTGGGTGGGTGTGGAAATAAAAGATATGAACTTCCAACATTACTGGCCTCCAGCTCCACTCCCACTCTCCTCCTGTCAAGACATTTTATACAACAACTTCTGCCTACAACCATGACATACAAACAAACAAACACACAATATAACAGCAGAGTGTAGTATAACAGTTTGTGTCTTTATTCTCCAGATGGCCCAGGCTCTGAACAGCAGCACCGGCAACTCATTAGTTCTCATCGATGAATTTGGAAAAGGAACTAACACAGTAAGAAGAAACCTGCTTATGCCCTTTGTGAATAAGATACATATGTACACACATAACAGGGACACAGTGTGTCATCAAACTCAAACATCCTGGAAACAGTTCCAAACAATAATATTCTGCCATTTGGAGCTGCAGAAACAGACCTTAAGTTCAGCCCAGCATGTGTGACCTATAAGCAGCAAAATAGCAGCAGCTGTTAAGACTTGCAGATAAACAGTAGATGTGCTAAGGTGCACCAGGGAAGTAATAATGTAATGTTGGAACTACAGACAAAGACTGTTATAACTTTCCTAATGTTTTATATTTAATTTGAAAACTGACCCATATTTCCTGACTATTTCTTGGAAACATAACAATAATAATAATAATAATAATAATAATAATACATTGGTTTTATATAGCTCTTTTCTGAAAACTCAAAGACGCTTTGACAAAAACATAAAACAATACATACAGAGTTCACTGTGCTGTCCTCCATCACTGTCTGCCACATTACTCTAGAGAGAGACAGAGAGGGTCGAAAGTTCTAAGGAAGAAATAGAGGTGTTGGAGGGAGAGGCTAGTAGAAAAACATTTTAAAAAATGTCAAGTGCAGGCTCCATTAGAAGAAGGAAAAATTGATATAATAGATATATTATTACAATAGCATATCATATGACAATACGAATCCAGTTGCTCATATCGAGAAACCAACAGAGATTTATTATTATGCTCCACAGTTCTATTCGGAACTTGAAATTGAGCAAGTTTTCAGCTCATTGTTTCTCTGCCTGGCCAGAAACTCTACAGTTGAAGTTTATTCTCATCACTTCATCAGCTTTGTTTTTAGCCTGAGCAGACGTCTATTTTTCAGCTAAAAAGTGAAATGTAAACCAAACAGCAAGCTAAATCGGTGAGCAACTAGAGTGAAGGGTTTAAAAGGCCACATAGAGAAGCAAATAAGACTAATACACAGAATGTTTGTTCTGAAAAGACTTTATTACAAACAACAAAGCCGAGTCAATCTGCAGATTTCTGTGATACAATGATCAGTATCAGTCTTATATACAGCTTCTCAGCAAGCTCTGTGAACTCTGGTCAAAACATGTTTCATAGGTCGTACCTCAAGTTTAACATTGTCAGGTCAACAATTAGTGTCAGAGGTTACTTACGATTATTTACAGTTATAAAGCACAGTCCCTGCACATATAACACTTACTGAAATAACATCATCAGGGTAAATTAAAGATACCATTGTACAGTAGCTGATGAGTGTAGCGTAGCATTTAGAAGGCCAGTCAGTTGGTGTAGACCAACACAGTTTAAAGAGGTTAATAACTTTTAGTTTTTAAGGAAAATAATAAAATCTGTATCACTCTCGTCTTTTATAGTTTTAAAAATATTTTCAACAAATACTGACAAAGAGCAGGTAAAGTTCTGTTACATTGGCCAGAGTCTTAATTAAGTTAGCATTTAGTTAAGAAAGGGGACCATCTGGTTGATGGACCTTTTGATCTACAGACCAGTAGGTAGGAATGTTGTGCTAATGGGTTTATTGGTGGCACCAACTCAGTCTGGTGCAATCATGGGTTTTTGTTAAAAGCTTATTCTTATAATAGCTAATGGCATTAAATAGACTAAACACAATGTATTTACATAGATGTTTAACCATTTAGTTATTTAGTTTGAAGTAAATTGTCAAATAAATAGATTAAAAAATAACTTCACCAATAGTAGCTTCATCTCTGCACAGAACACAGCCAATCATAAAATGCTGCCTTTGCAGGTGGATGGACTGTCCCTGCTGGCTGCATCGGTCTCTTATTGGTTGAGAAAAGCTCCCGTGGATGTTCCTCACGTGCTGTTGGCCACTAACTTTCACAGTTTACTGCAGCTGGGCCTCCTACCCTCCTCTGGCCTGCTGTCTCTTCTGGTACTGAGAGAAACTTATTCAGTGATTACACATAGCCTGAAGAACTTTGTGAATGTTCAGTGAAGTTCCTGATTGAAAACTGACATGCTGCAGGATAATATTATTTGAACATCGAGTGTGTGTGTGTGTGTGTGTCTGTTTGTCTAGACTCTAGAGACAGCTGTGGACGGTGATGAGTTGGTGTTTTTGTACCAACTGAAGGAAGGGATCTGTCAGTCCAGCTATGCTGCAAACATCGCCACTCTGGCAGGCCTACCAACCAGCCTTGTACAGAGAGGAGTGGAGGTAAACACACAATTAGATTCACATTCACAGAAAGATACTCACATAGACAAACTTTGTGTGTGTGTGTTTGGTCAGGTGTCTGAACTGTACAGGACAGGACGTCCTGTCAAACGCATTGACAAAGCATCATCAGATGAGCAGGCGAACAGGTTTGTCGCACTCAAACTTCAGAATATTAGCAATAAAAAACAGCATAGAGGGCAGAGTTGTCATTCAGAAAGATATGATTTGTATGTGTGACTGACAGGTGCAGGTCTGTGGTGGAGAAGTTCCTGTGCTTGGACCTGGAGGACAAAGACTTGGACCTTCAGCACTTCATGAAAGAGGAGCTCCTGCCCTCTGCTGGGGAGCTGCTAAACCGCAGCTAAAGTCTATCTGCTGTCTCATTTCTATAACTCTGTGGTCAGTTTGCTCTTTCACTATCTGAATTCAGCTGTTTTGGAAAGAGTTCACTTTAACTGATGTTCAACCTATGGACAGAGTATTTGTATTTAAACGCATCAGGAGAATTATATTACATATCATTTCAATACATATTATACTGCATATGTTGGGAAGGCTGTTAATTTTTCTTGTGTTGTTTTTAGTTAAAATTGTTTTATTAGAAAACAAACAGATTGGTTGGATTAAAGGCTCTAGAAACATGCATGGTTATGCTCTAATCATCTTAGTAGGGTTTTCTAATTAAGTAGTGTACTGGACTGTAAAAAAAATACTGTAAGCTGGTGATTTGTCTTCACCATATGTTCAAAGACCTTTCAGCTTCACTTCACAGAGTCCTTTTCATTTCTTTTTGACAACATAGATATAAATGCAGCATGTTCATTATGAACCCATTGAGGATTCAGAGAGGTGCCATGTGGTTAGTAGAGCCATGGTGAGATACAAAAGTGTGCTGATAGGGAGTTTGTGCGCAGAGTTGCAGAAGGGAGTGTTGCAGCAGTGTTTGGTCATGACAAAGAATGTCTTTTTACGGAAGAGTTTCACCGTCGTCTTCACGCCACACTCCTCCACTTTTGCACAACCCAATGTCTTTACATCCAGAGAGTTAGCTGGGGAGATAAGTGTAGAAATGTAGTGAAATATTAACATAATTTCCCCCCCTAAAATGGTACGGGATCAATTAATGATTGTACACTGGCTAAATGAACAGCCTTTTCAACACACCTGCCTTCCCTCGGCCTGTGTAGCAGAGCTCCTTGTTGCTGCAGTTTGTTTCTGTGGTATAGCAGGCATCCCAGAAGCCCAGGTCACAACGGAAACATTTCAGAACCTCATGCTCCAATCCTACTGAATCCAAGAGCTGCTTTAAGGGCTCCTCCTTGTCACCTGAACCCAAGAAATGCCACAGAAACAATTTGATTCAATCAAGTGTTACCTGAATGAATTTTGACAGAACAAATAGCCGAACAACACACTGTCTCGCAACAAAATGGAAAATTCTAGCCAGTATACAGAGCTCATTGTTCAAGGCAAATCTACGAAAACAGTATTAAAGCAGCACTAAAATCAGTAAACACTACAAGACAAATGTGCAAAGAACAGAGAATACAGATTAATGGAACAAAGGATTTGGATTAGTCAGGTGGGGGCTTTTGTATTGTATGTATTAGCTCATTGGACTCATTAGTCAGAAGCACTGTCAAATGACATCAAGCCAAAATGATGAGCCTTATTCTGTTGAGCACTTAAGCATCTCAGAAAGATTTTGTTTATTCTGCAGCAGTCTGGATTTTGTTTCTTTGAGAGGTTGACTTGTGTTAGTCAGGAGAGCTCCAAGTCTTCAGGCTCCATAGTGTTTTGATTAAACAGACAGATACTGGAATTAATAGAAAGAGTTGGCAGAAACATACTGTGAGGGAGTGGGAAAAACCCTGAGTTATCCCTGCCCCGTTATATTTCACAGTCTTTAAAAATACTACAGCACATTACGTCTCTGTCAGGGATTTAAGTCCGGAATAGCCCATCAATTTGCCAAATGGGCAGATACAGTGCAGTAACAGCTGCAGCTGATGCTGCTGGTACCGGATTAATCTTATCCGTGAGGCCATGAGTTGAGCTCAGGGGGGCTAACGATCCTTATTCCCTTCATCTTGTTAGCTAGTACCAGCTCAGGTGAATGATCAGACAAAAGAGTGGTGAGGCGAGGGCAAACTTACAAAGTATGTTAGGGTGTAGGGATCTTGCATATGTACTGCCACGTGCAGTCTAAGCACAAGAGTACTGAAATGAACCATAACTTCACAAATACACATATGATTATTGGGTTCCTAAATTGTTGAAATAGTTTTAGATTTGTTTGACACATAGACAGCTGTTAGACTGCGTAACTACTGTACCCGTTAACTCACTTTTATCAATAAGCATTATTTGACAAATTTTATTCAACAAAATGTTCTGGTTCCAGCTTCTCAAATGATTCGATTTGATGCCTTATCTTATCTTCATTTTTGGTAAATTAAAATGTTCTGGTTTAAAGCTAAAATGACATGAAAAGATGTCACCTATTACATTCTTGAATTACATTTTTCACTCTCTGTTAATAAATCATGCGTCAAGTAATTTAAAGATTAATTTAAAATCTTTGGATACATGTTAATGAAAATAAGTCTTAGGTTATGCAGGGCTTTATGGACAGTATGAGTATGCCCTCTTTATGTTCAGGTAATTTGAGTTTAATAAAAAAATCATCATGACATTTGTCGTCATATCACTATAATTAATAAATTAATAACACGTGTGAAACAAAATACAATGTGTCGCTCTTGTGACATCAATATAATTTTAATGCCAAACTATTGATTAGAAGCAGCAATGTTACACAACAGAAAGCACTGTTTAATTTCCACCAATTAAAATGTCTTTTATTCTACGTCCTCTTACCTTGAGCAGGTATGAGCATCAAAACGGCAAAAGCACAGAATATTAGTCCTTTCATTTTGAATGGGATGCTCCTTCCACTGACTCCAACATGAGGACTGTGGATAGGAACACACTCAGGAGCTGAAATTGGATTAGTCTGGACATCAGCTGCTCCTTTTCCTCCACTGAACACAGCTGCTGAATGGCTGTAGATGATCAAACAAGGGTTGTCTTTGGGGGAAATACCTGCAAATGATTGACCTCGCCTTGATTGTACAATTTGGAAGGAAAAAAGGTAGAGATGGAAAGTTAAGGATTTTGTTGTCCTTTTTAATGTCAGAAAATGTCATTTGGTTTATTAGCCATTTCAAAAGAAGATACAGTGTGAATGTTACAAATAAGACCAAGCTGAAAACTCATCCCACTGTTTTGTTGACATACTGCATGCCAGATATAGAAACATTACATTAACGGAAAACAGCAGATGCTTAAATCTTGTCACAGAAGATGTCTTAACTGGACCCTTTTTCCTGCTGAAACAGGTGAAATCTTTAGTAAAAAAGGCTGGTTGATCCTCAAACACTCACACCTGTCATAGCAATAAAAAGTGTTGATAATCGCTCTGCTGGAACGAAGACGTTGTGTGGGTCCTGAGTCAGCGAAGGGTTAAGAAGCTTACAGCCTCCAGTCGGTCTTCTAGGTATCACCCTACTTAATCTCTCAGAGGAAGGGATAGATTCAGTTATATTCTAAAAAGAAACCGAGTGTCTCTGAATTTTGTGACAACAGATACACTGATGTGCTCACCAGAAAACTCAACACTATCTTGTATTTTGTGTTACTGCTGCGCTGTTCACTCATGCCTAAATATATTTAAACTCCCTTTGGTCACTGTGGTGTCATAGACAAAAACATATATATATATATATATATATATATATATATATATATATATATATATATATTTAATCTTATTTAATCTAATAAAATTGATTTTAAATCAAGCATTATGAATAAAATGTGTTAATTAAGGATGGTGTTAAAAGGCCCACTCACATGACCACAGCCGTAACAAAAGCATAGTTTAATTATGATATTTATTACAGCAATTCCTACAAATATGGTTTCAACTTCCAAAATGTGAGTTTTGTTGCTTTACTTTGTTTTACTGGATCAAAAACTGAGCTAGGGCACCGGTAGCCTAGTGGTTTCAAGGGTTCAATTCTGACCTGTGGCTCCTGTCCTGCATGTAACTCCTGACTGTCTCTTTCCCCGATTGCCGATTCTATCCACTATCCTGTCTCTACAATAAAGGCTCAAAAAAGCCAGAAAAAAACAACAACAACAATAAACTGAGTTTGAGTTTGAGATCCCTTCTAAATACAGGAACTTTTGAGAAATGTATCAGCTTTCTTTCTTTTACATATTTGACCATTGTGACCAAAATAAATGACCAGAAAAACAGTTTCAACACAGCATACGTTTAGCTTCTGAACACATTGACATCTCTAATAGGTAAAAAAAGACAAAAAATGTTAATATATTTTATTAACTATAAATCCTCAGACTAACAAAGAGATTAAACAAATGTTTAGATGCAGCTCTGCCAATCAGCATCTCCCCTTGTGTAAACACAGCGGCTCTTCTCACAGTGAGAGGGAGTTATGTGTGTGAGTGTGTGTCGAGTTAGAGCTGCGTTTCTGAGCTTTAAGTGCGAAGGAGGCTGCTTGAACCTCGTTGGAAGATTCAGACACATCTACCAAACTTAGCCCTGCTCCTGAGAGATGCATCCAGCACCTAAAACAGCATACCGTACCTACACATCACACCTCTTCTGACTCTGTGTGTGTGAGAGAGAAAGAGAGAGAAAGATGGGTGCTGTATTAAGTGAGTGAAAATGTGAGGCTGCAAATTACTGTACACTCCAGTCTTCGTCGTCATCTGGATGGCAGGATCCCAGCATGGGCCCAAACAACAAGGAAATACTCTGCAGTCCTAAAGCACCTATAAAAGCCTTCAGACTGATCCCCTGTGTAATTAGAAGCTGGAGGAGAAAATGCTGGTGATAATTAAAATCCTACCCCTGTTACCTCTCAGCCTGTTCAAACATGCTCGGCCTGGATTCACTAGAACTGACATTATTTTACTGTTTTTGTTTTTGTTTTGTTTTTCTGACTGCAGGATTGGGATGATGGAGGATGGAGTATTTGAATAAAAGCGTAGGAATCAGATGATGAACAGGAGGAGATGAAAGGTCGGGATGGTGGGAGAGTGAGGCTTCAGTTACACGATTCACAGAGCCGCTTTTCTCAGTTACGCTGCGTCAGGAATAACTCATAACCGACCAGATTTTGCTGTTTTTTCTTCTTCCCCTCTAGCCATTGCTCTTTTCTTTCTACCCACAATCTGATTCAAATTCTCAAAGATCTTGTCTCGTCACACTCGAGAATAGGGAGAAAACTGAGCAGCTGACACAAAATTTTACCAAAATTTTTTTTTTTGAATTACAGCAAAAAGAAGAAAAAAAAAACCTCTAGTCCACATTGCGTGCGTACACAGCACCAGCTGGTATTTATAGAGTGGCTGTAGGTGTGGAGTGAGTGCAGTGTGTCCTTTTGTGCTCCTCTTGTTTATACAGAGACCCAATTTGCTCTGATAAAGAGTAGATTACAGTATGTGTGAGATTACATAAAGGCTCAAAGGAGACCTAATCTGGCTCATCCTCTTACCAAACCTTGCCAGTGAGGAAATGTAGGCACCGAGAGAGGATGTGTTTGTGTAAAACAGAAAGGGGGGAGTAGCCTACGTGTGTTCCTCTCCCGCCATGGCACCCAACTAACTTTTTCAGATATTCTCCTCACGTCCTAATATGGTCAAGCAGGCAGTGGCCTTGGGGATTTTGGGCCGGGGTGAGATCAAAGACAACAAGATGGGTCTAGTTGACATCAAACAGCATAGCTCCAATCTCTCAACCGTGGGTGAGTCGGTAAAAGATGTAGGACAAAAAAAAATCGCTCACATAATGTGACTCAGAGCCACTGCGCCACTCAGAGGCACTAAATCATACGAACACACAGTCTTTAGTTCAATGCCTGCATGTGAAACCAACGTATCTCGTCATGCATATTTTATGAGAGTTAAATCAGTAGGAGGTTCAGTGTTGAGTCGGCAGAGGAGAGCCTGTCCGTATGTTAAAGTTGATTTCACTGGAGTTGCAGGACTCTGAGTTGACGGAGGAGTGGGAGATGGACAGGCAGGGGGAGGGAGGTTGAGGAGTAGGCTCCTGGTGGTGCAGAACTCGCGCCAACAGCGTTGATCTTCCCTCCTCATCCTCCCTGTGTTCGTTATCTCTGCCTCCTGCATCTGAAGCAGGCGGTGGGGATGCTCTACTGCTGATGTTTTTTCGGTTCCTGCCGAATGGAGGAGGGGGAAGAGGAGGACCGCAGTTGTGTTCTAAGAGAGGGCACGCATGGGCTGGAGTGGCCCAGCACCCCTGCTCTCCATCTCCACACTCCCACTGCGCCTGGCAGCCGAAGCCGGGCCGTTCCTGCAAATCCTCCCAGCAGTTTCCCCCCTTCAGATCCTCCAGGTCGTCGGGTATCTCTTGCCGGAGGACTTCCTGGTCCCGGTTCTCATAGAGAAGTGTGGCAGCACAGATGAAAATGAACAAGCCCACTCCCATGACCACAGGACCAGCCAGTTTCATCCTCTCAACGTGGGTGCTGCCTCGGCCGCCCACTGGCTTTGGTGCTGCAGAAACGTAGCCCGCTATTGCAACTGCCATCCCGACCAAAACCACGGCTACACCCAGCAGGAGCCACACGCCGGGGCCAGAGCGCAGGTGAAGTTTGGTCTGGAGGGCTTTGCCTTTTCTCAGGTGTCTGTGGCATGCTGGGAGGCAAGCAGGTGAAGAGTAGGACGAATGGGAGGAGGCGGGGCTGCAGACAGGACTGGCTGCTGTCATCCTTTGGCTTCAGATTGAACAGACATGAGAAAAAAAGAGAGGGAGAGTGTGAAAGAATTAAAGAAGCATGCAGAGACAGAGGGAGAGCACTGGTGTTGGAGAGGAGATCGTTTACTCTGCATTGCACACAACAGGAAATAGCAGCTTTAATAAGACATGTGGCTGAGTTAATGAGATGCCAAACCTTATGCAGCTCCTCCAGTGTCTCTCTGGAGCCACACAGAAGCTTTCAGCTCTCCACGGAGCCCTGCAGCAGCCTCAATGAACCCGGACTCAACCATTATTGAGCCACTCATTCATCCACATAGGGATAAAATACAACTGACCCCTGTCAGGACTTCATCATTTCACCTAGCCCAACAGTGTCATCATGGTTATAAAGAATAGTCACCTTACTACAGCAATTGCTCCAATCGAAGTCATGATATCAATTCCCCGGAGGTAAGTGAACACAACACAATTCAACAGTACGAAAATGAAGCTCGGATATCAAATCACGTCTTCGAAGTGGTCTTAAGCATGCATCTTTAATGTTACATTTAAATTCATACCTCTCGACAGCACTGGTGTTGACTACAGAAATCCACTGCAGTTCACTGTCAGGATACTTACACGCAGTCATGATCAAATCAGTTTGAGTACTTGCCTTGTTTTGGATGTAAATCCGAAGCAGAAACTGCCTCCTCGGCATTATCAAAATAAATATCCCCGAGTTGCGTTATTCATCCCAGTCCTCCGCGCGTCTTCTCCAACACTTTAATTCTCGATTAAATCCAGACTTTCACTTAAATCCTCCTCAGATTAACACGCTTCTTTTGATTCTTGCTGTACTGTGTGCAGCGCAACAGCTGGTGCCGCGGAGCACGAAATGAATCTTAAAGTAAGAAAAAATGAAACACTTCAACTAAAAGTGGTGCAAAGCTGCTCCCTGCCTCCGTGTCTCCTCGCTCCTTGTGCGCCTCTGCAGCCTGTTTTGATGCGCGAGTGTGTGTGTGTGTGTGTCTGTGCGTAGAGGAGGGGTCGTGGGAATCCATGGCTGGTCCAGGCCAGTCCCACGCTGAGTTTAGTTATTCTTAGACATGACCAGACAACGATTTGCTGACGAAGAAGAAGGTGCCTCTCTTTGTCAGAAAACGTATTGATAAGTAAATGCATTAAATGTTTGTGTTTTACATTGTGCACATGCACTTCGCTATTTTCCTGCAAACTTTCAAATAGGGTCCAAGACATTTGTTTGACGTTTTAAGCGATCTTTAGCTATCGTGGCTTCCAATCAAAGCTGTGAGATATAAAGAAGTTTGAAAATGAAACTGATATAAGGGCAATGATTTGGAGAGAACGAGACCTGAGACCTTCAGCTCATCTCTATTAGAGGCTTAAAGCTCAAGACTACTTTAGAAACTACCTGCATCAAACTGGACGTCTGACTTCGTTGTCAGAAGTCAGGTTGAATTGTGGGTAATGTTGGTGCCAGGTTCTGAACAGGAAGATAAACATTTCACATTATACTCTGATATATCTAGTTGTTCTACTTCACGTATTTTTTTTTACTTTATATATGAAATAAACTTATAGCACTTTTTAAAGGTTTGAAATTCTTCACAGTTCTCATGAAATGTTTTTCTTTTTGTAACTACAACTACACTTGCGTCCACATAAAGGACACATCTGGACCAGATGTAGGCCACTTTTGAGTATGGCAACTATATAGAACAATTGTTAGAATTAAGAGATTAATATCGCAGTATATCGCAACCTTCGTGATGTTGCCTGTTACGTAATCTACATGAACGTGTTTGTTCAAATGACTGAGACAAAGGACAGCAGGCAGTGTACATCTCATTTATTTTCACCCATTCCTTCAAACAGCCAGTTACCTCCGAGCCAAAACAGCATACCATTACCTTAAATTAGAATACATAAATAAAAGCTGTTTGCATATAAACAGTTGCTGATGTACACAATCCAACTCGCTGAAGAAGTACAGTTGAATTACAAAGACATTGACAATGTTTTGTTTTTGTTTCTCAAAATCTATGTATGAATTGAGGCTCATATTTTCCAGTTCACTGCCACGATGTCCTCGCCTGTGGACAGAAGTCAAGGCTTTGCATAACCAAGCAGGAGTAAACTGTGTTAGGGAGCAAGCAGAGTCCTTTTGTAGATGTTTATATATATATATATATTTACAATGAGACGATCAATATCAACAACACAACTAAAAGCTGTTTTTTTTTTTTAAACATTCATATTCATGTGCTGTTACCGGAAAACAAAAGAATGAAGCTGATAGAGAAGAACAGAGCTGGTTCATCGTCTCATTCCACCTTAAAAGACTACAAGTTTCCGTGATTTAAGGTTTAGCCCTTAGCCCTGCTTTGTCACAAAACAATCCTCTGACCAGAAAAGCAACAAACACAGACTGGTGGGAAAATACATGCTCATTTCTCAAACACACTTAGTCACATCTGTACACACACACACACACACACACACACAAACACACACACACACACACACACAAACCTTACAACCCCCTCTCTTTCAGTTTCAGCCAACTCCAGTTTAAACAAACTCTCTTGCCTCTGGGCTTTTAAAGCGGCTCACTCTCTCCATCTATAGGACAATGGCTGAACTACATAGTGCTTCTGCTCCACTGGGTTTCTCATTTAGAAACCTCTTACTGCCCCACGATTGTATTTTGCAGCTTAAAAAAAACAAAAAAACGTGATGTTGCCAAGTAAAAAGCAGCAAAGCACAAACTTGCTTGTTTATCATCTGTGAGCTCCAGCACAATTACTCTTTGAAGAAAACAGAAAAAGCAACAGAACGGTGGCACTAAATCCAATCCAGAAACTGTACAATATTAAGAAGCATGGAAGGTGACGATAGTTTTTTTTTTGATAATTCAGTAAACAAACACAATATGAGTCAATAAAGCCTCATGGTTTCATGTAAATCTCTCTCTCAGGGTTCATCAGTACAGTCAATAATGGAGAGAGAAGGGAATGGGGGTTTGGGGGGGCTGCACGATGATGGACGTTTTTGTTGTTGTTTTTTTCAAGATGATGGCTTTCACTCGTTTCTGTTGTGTAGCTGCAGTTTTTTTTGCAGCGTCTAATGGATGAAACTGGTTCAGGCTCATTTTATCAAAAGTCTTCAGCTGGGTGTTTAAGGAACTGGAGGGAATTGCTCTTACTCCTCGTCTGCGTTCTTTAACATGAGGATGGAGTTGTAGATTTTCAGGGCAGGTCCTAACTTGATTGACAGGATCTTGACGATGTCAGCTTGGGTGAGCAGCAGGAAAGCCTCACCGTCTATTTGCTGTAAGAGGAAAAAAGCTTTTAAAAACGACTGTATTTTATAACAAAAAGATGCAGAATTTCATACTTTTAACGGCTTTGATTAGAGTTTTACCCAAATCTGAATTTTCTAAAGATCTTTGTCTACTCTCAGGTTGTTAATTTACACATTAACTAAAGTCATGAAAATACCTCCTGGATAGTTTATACAAAGGTCTTTTGGTAGGAATAAATGTGTGTAGGCCTGCTCTGTTGGAATTTCATCAGTGAAAACAGTTAAAGGAGCAATATGTAACTCTGACACAGTGTTTAAAATGCTTCGGTCCAAATTCAAAACATTGAAGAGAGCTGTCTCCAGTTGCCATGTAGCGGAAACAGAAGCTTTAGTGTTTGACCAGCTCTGCATCAGTCTTGAAACCTCTCTGAGTTCTAACCTCTCCAATTTTAAATAGCATCTCCAATATTTATCCTACTTTTACCAAGTTTATGGTTGTGGAGCTTATTAGAAAAATGCAGACGCTTTTAAATTCGGGTAGAATCAGTTATATCTGAACTAGTTTGCTTGCCTGCTTACATCACTGCAGCACCTGCTGGTTTGCTGTTTGCCTGCCAAACCGAGGGGTGTCCATAACGGCTGTGTGGGGGTTCCTTAAAACTGTCCACCTTCTCTGGTCAAAACAACAATCAACCATTCTGGACTGGAAATGAAACTAAGAAGGAGGACATACCGGCTCCTGTATTGTTGTCAGAGAAGGCAGCACTTCAACATAGCATGTTTCCTTAATGTCAGATGATATAGTAAGGTCATTTTATGATTTCATTCAGTAGATATCTTATATATTGGTCCTTTAATACTTGTGTCTTCAAGGTGTTAATTTGCGGCTGGATATTAAAACATGTCCACAACTTGCTGGTCAGCATTTCAATCACATTACCCGCATTTGTAACTATTTCTTAACTATATGTTTTATATTTTAATTTGATCAATGACTTAGGTTTGCTAAGGTGCTAATGTAAGGGACAGGAGGAGGAGAAGACTTAAGTGAATACTATGGATCTCTGTAAAGGAATCATAACCTTAAAACAAACAACAAGCAAAGCAAACCAGCTGCAACTAAGCTCATACACCTCTGACATCCTTTAAGCATTAAAGAGAATTTTTAGGAATTGCTGATATTTTTGTGAAACTGCTTTATTCATTTCTTTTAGCCCTTTAAATCAGTGTTGCACCTGAGAGTGTGCACTTGAACGTGTGCTGTGCAATTGTAAGTGTTCACTTGTGCAATTTGAACCGTGAAGATTTCTCTTTAACGTGTGCCCTTATGCACTTCAGAGTGTGCACTTTGCACTTGATAAGGTGTTCTTGAAAGCTTCATATTAACTGTGATAAAATTTATACATTTCAAGTTTGGTTGTCATGTAAGATTTATGTAAAGATTTTTTAGAATCTTTAAAGAAGATACAGCAGAAAATTATAAAGGTTTTGAACTAAAAAAAAACAGAAGTTGACTTGGTCTCCTCTCTATTCCTAACATTTACACTTCAAGCAGTTATAGATCAACGTCATCATTACTTTGTATTCCTGATCTTGACATCTGCCGGCTACTTTCCAAATATCTGGAGACTGAGTATGCCCCCTTTACATTAAACTGTTTCATTTAGTCCTAAGCAAAAAGTTGTAAAAACAAAACCTGAGACATTTTTGCTGAAGAAAATGAATTTGATTGCTGACATCTTGTGTATGTAATAAATATAATGGTGTAGTAAAGGGGCACTTCTTTGACTTTACTGAATATAATTTTGGTTTTTATCAACAAGAAATTAGCTTCTTATTAGGGTGCATTCATTTTTGAAAGCATCCCTTGAGGGAGGAGACACTAAACTAACTATAAAGATGATTTTAATAATGTATTATTTAGAAACTCTAAATGTTAATTTCATAAAAATGAATGACATTTTATCGAATCATGCAGCTCCACAGAAAACACAAAAGGAAATACGGTAGGTTTGTTGAACAGTATTGATACTCTTTTCCTCCATGTGGTTTAAGTCAGACATACTACAAGCAGGTAGCAACACAACTACTTAAATATTGAACTGATTGAGTCAGTGCTTATGTAATGGATCCACCTGTGTGCACCTTATGTATCTACTCTGAAGATCTAGCACCTATGCACTACACTAAAAACAGAGATAAGAGTGTTCCCCTTCTCTCTCTCTCTATAAACAGTCTACTATATATTTTAAAAACACAACAAGTGAAGTCAGCCCCACTGTTCAAATAAAGACACTCTCTGTACATTACATGGAATGAAGTCAGAAGAAAAAAAAATGGAAAGCCATGAGGTATTATAACAGAGTGAACTCTTTAATGAGATACTCAAGAAGTTTTTACTTTTTTTACAGGAGCAGGGGAGCCCAGGCTTGTGCTCGTGTCTTATTCTGTTTTTTTCCTCCTATTTTGTATTTCTATTCTCAATCAACATTGTTGAATAAAGTTGAATTCCGAACACGAGTGATCACGCCGTAACTTCACAGAGTACAATAAATCATCACAAGCAAAGAAGTGCTTACCTCCGTTTTAAATGTAGCTGCGTGTTCTTTACATCCTGGCAGTCCTTTCACAAAGCCAGAAACCTGATGAACACAGAGTAATACCTTAGAGTAAAAAGCTACAAACATGGGATGATATAATCAATATTTTTTTTCCTACTTGTGCAGCTCAGTTGTTAACCTGACTCGCACTGTAACAGCCATAAATCTCTTCTTTAAAACACATGAACAGTGCCACTGAGCGGTGGACCTGCATGTTGGAAGAATGAATGAGGAGTATGTGTCTGCTTTTCATGTGTGCGAGCATGTCTGACCTCCTCAGAGCTCCAAGTGGCCACTCTCTTGGCAGTCAGCCCCAGGACCTCAGGCAGCAGCTGGCAGTGCTTGTCCCAGCAGAGAGCCACCCGGTGAGGGGGGGAGGCGGAGATGCCAGGGGAGAACACAGACTCATGGAGGGCCTGCTGGAGAGAGATGGCATCTGGAGACGCTGAGGACAGTGAGGAGGAGGAGAGGTGTCAGTAGGGGTGAGTAAGTGATTAATGTACTCACATTTTTTGAGTCTCATTTTAAATTCACACACACCTTTACTATCGCTGACTTCCTCTTTCACGTAATGCATTTTCAGATATTTAGGAACTGGAGCCGTCCTGTAATCAAAAATTAAAAATGAAATCAGAAGTTACTTTCTAAAACAGAGGAAAATCTTCTACACAGCACAAAGTGATGGTATGTGTACCGTTTAGGCCTCGTTCCATTGTGGCTCTGCTCACTAGCTCCACTTGGTGGCTCTTGTTGGCTGTTGCGTCCTGAACGGTCAGCTTCCACTGTCACCGGTTTCCTAGCAACACAGATAACCCGCTCTCAGGTACCAGTGGATAGAGTTGGATGCCTAACAGTGATAGGAGTTCTCCGGATTGCTTTCAACATGTGTTATTTGTTCTTGGAGTGACAGCAGTGTGCACAGCAAACCTGTTCTGAGCGTCGTCAGCTCCCTCTGGCTGCTCTGGCGTTGTGGAGGTAGGTATGGTAGCGATTGTCTGAGAGTCAGGCCGACGACCCCGAGGATGAGGTCCACTGAGGGTGAGAGGTCGTTCCCCGCTGAGTCGGTCTGGAAGCAAGCCCTCTTTGTTCAGGTTCATCTCAGAGTACGGACAGCTCACCTGACTGCAAACATAAAGACATTCAAACTTTACACAATCCTAAAAGAAACACTCCACATTATGCACAGCAAATCCTCTTTTTCCTTTACATCGTCTCAGTTTGACAGGTTACAACTAATAGAAGGAAAAGCAGCTCAAGAGATCACCCTAAGGATTCAAACTCCCACACAAACACAAGCAACACATTTACAGTGCTGACAGCCCACACGGGTATAAATGACATTTAAGAACACGGAGACTCATGCTTCTCCTTCTGTAATTATAAAATACACAGTCCCAAAACATGGATAAAGGATGAGAGGAGATTCAATAATGAATGTGTTGCTTAATAAATAGTGACATGATGCAGCAAAGATGGAGAAGAAATTAGAAAGTGAGAAAGTACTTCAAAAAGTATTTAGGTTATAATGTAGTTACAAAGTATTTTAAAATGATTTATCATTATTTAAATGACGATTATTACACCATAGATTAAGTCTAATAAGATTCAACTTTAATTAAAAAAATAAGAAGATAGGTTCACGATATAGTAAGGAAAAGTTGTTAAAAGAACAAATGAAATGTAAAACAAAGAGACTGAAGGCACAAAACCTGGTGGATGCTACTAACGTGTAGTGCGTCCCATAGCGAGGTCCTCTGATGTGACCAACCCCGTTGCATCCTGGGGTAGGACATCCCTGTCCTGGGGCGGCCAATAATTCACTGGAGCCTGAAATAAACACCCACACACAAGTTTTAATAAAAACATGCAAAACTCTGTAAGACCATTTCCATTTTAACTTCATTAAAGATTCACCACCACCTCCAGGGGAGACAAACTGCTGACTCAACGCTTTGAAATTTAAGTTCTTTCCTGAGAAACTTGGATTGACTGCACTAAATATCAGACAGATCTTGTCTTAAACAGGTCTCACCATTAGGATATTGTAGTGGATGTCCAGTTTTCTGACACCAGCCTACAGGGTGCAGATCAGGGCAGTCAGTCTCCACCCAGTAGTCATACTCTGAACTCCAGCCATCAAAATGAATCTAGGTGAGAAGACAGGGAGCAAAAGGAGTATTAGACCAAATCTCATTACAGAGAACATAAAAAAAACATCTCTGCGAGGATAAATCTCGTACCTTTAGTCGGTGCTCCTCTGTGTCTGCTATGGTTGTAACGCGGATGAGCATGGGGTTCCTCTTATCCACAGCTTCCACCTTCATGCCAATCTGGAAGCCGTGTGGAGGTCGCTGCAAACACGGGGCATAAAGAAATATCACTAACATATCACTAATAATAATATACTTGTTATAAATCTGACTGTGTTGGTATATCTGTACCGGCTTGAAAGCCCGAGCAGGAGCAGCCTGTGTGCCCGTCTCTTCCAGGTACTTCTCCCATGAGAAACTCTTGGGCTGCTTATATTCTGAAAGGAGCAAATAAACACTGATTAGATCTATCCCCTCTGCAGAAAGTTCATACATTTACAAAGAAGCTTCAGTCTTCTTTATCTACACCCTGTGGATTAAAAAACTAGCAACAATCTGGGCGACCACATGAAACTGATTAAATTAAGCTTAAATACACCTTATAATCCATTTCTAACATTTAAAACTTTACAAAAAAATGTGTATACCACTTTCTATACAAAAATAGACAGATGTAATGCTAATATCATAGTAAATAACATACACTGATGCCAGAAGTAAACAATAGTTTTATCATCTTTATTAACAGAATCTTTGTATGTATTAGCATTCATTTCTAACAAAGTAAGACTCTGCATTATTTGGTCCCTACAAGATATGAAAAGAGTTTATACTGACCCACATGTGTCTTGGTCTGTGTCTTACCAGCTGGAGTGGTCAGAGTTAGCTCAGCCTCTTCACAGTACCCCACAGGATGGATGTACGGACTGCTAGCGTCACACCTTCAGAGAAAAACAACAACCAGTAAAACAGGCACTCAATAACAGTGATGTAGGATTGACCTATATTTATGTAGTAATTTACTTTTGGGAACTTTTTCTAATGTGCCCAGTGCCGCACCAGCTCTATAGTTAAGCATGAATGTCTGTGGGTGCTGATGGTCTAGCGGTTATGAAGCAAGCCCCATGTACGGATGCTGTAGTCCTCATCGCAGCGGCTGAGGGTTCGAGTCCGACCTCTGCCCTTTGCTGCATGTCTTCCCCCACTCTCTCCTCCCTACATTTCCTGTTTCTCTTCAGTCCCAAAAGTAACTTCAAAAAAACCTGTTTGTCCAGGCTTAAACTATACTACTATACTTTACAACTATACAAAACTTTTTTGTTCAACTTCCCAAACATGTCAGAACCTCATTCAATTCACCTATTATGTCCTTCCTTAAATACATACATAACAGCTGGAGTCTGGTTTAGAAAAGAGATTGTACTACCATAGATTTTATTTAGATTTAAAGCTACAGCAGTCCTTCCATTTGGCTGGGGATAATCTTTATGTGCGACCAGTTCTTCCGATCTTGTTCTCAGCTCTCACCAGTAATCATACGTGTCATCCCAGTTGTCAAAATGTATGAGCAATCGGTTGTCGACCACAGCGGCAATGGTTGCTACACAGATCAATGTCGGGTTCTTTCTGTCAACCGCCTCCAGCTTCATCCCTGCTCTAAAGCCAGACGGTGTCACAGACTAGAATAAATAAAAAAAATGCAATTAGAAAACACAAATCTTAAATTAAAGGACAGTCTGAAGGTTTTTGAGCCAACAGATAAGGATTAACACTGACCGTGTTTAGGCTTTTGAAAAGGTGTTTTGGGGCCAGCTGACCCCTGCAGTTCTTCACATACATGCTCCAATTAAACTCTCCATCCTTACAGCCTGCAAGACAAACTTACTCTAGTGGGTTGCTCATTAAATCATGCATAGATTTTAATGTGTGTCTGTGTCTGTTTTTACCTTTAGGCAACAATAATTTGTGTCCATTCTTCTCACACCAGCCGGCTGGTTTCATATCCCACGAGTCTGCGTTTGCCCAGAAGTCGTAGCACTCTGGGTAACCATCAAAGTGGAGTCTTACCCTGTAGCCTTGGATCTGAGAGACAAAGTGATAGTGCACAAGTATGACTCAAGTTCTTCATTATTTACAGAGATAAAGATGTATTTTGTCCTTCAATAGACATAATACACGTCAACAATCAGTAACAGTACCTCTGCAACAGTGAGCACACAGAACAGAGATGGGTGAGACGGGTCCAGCCCCTCCAGCTTCATTCCCACCTTAAAGCTGTTCCTACTTTGAGGAAACGACTGGTGCTGAGAAACAAATTCACATCATAGTAGAGTCATGATTAAGCAAATCCATCTGTTAAGAGTTTAAAGAACATTAATGGGGCTGGTGATTGTAGAGGAAAAAAATACCTCTTTGAATAGTTTAACAGGAGCGGCGATCGACCTCTCCTCTTCCAAGTAAGCAGGCCAGCTCCATGAACGTTTCTTACTGGTTGGGGCAGTCACTAAATAAAGGAATGAATACATGAGTGTTATATACTGCAGTTTGTGCACAAGAAGCTCCATCACATTCTATTTCTGAAGAAACTTGTGACCTCAAATGATTAATTTCTAGTTAAGTTCAATTTCTGGGACAATTTTCTAAAATGGTGAAATCAGAGTTCATATAAGAAGATAACTAGGAGTAAAAAGACTTTGTCTAAGGCATTAAATGACATCGTAAGTATTAAACGCCCTTTACAGTCTTTATTTCAGTGCACGTTGTCGGTTTGGAGTAAGAAACAATGAGAGACAATGAGAGCACTCTAACATACCCAGTTTGGCAATTTTGGCACCTCTTCTGCCTTTGGCAGTCTTTGCTTTTTCCTACAAAGGAGAAGATGAAATAACATGTTAATAACCAAAATTTGAATATTTTTATCTCACCTAACTTGTGTGATTCTTAATATTAAAATATAAAAGGAAACGAGAGAGAATATCCATAGAAAATAATTCAAATAGAATGTATTCTATTTAATATGGTTGATGCAGTTTAATATAGTTTCAATGCAGAGAAAGAAACTGACGTGTTGCACAGGTTTATAATTGTGCTATTTTTCAATTCTTGTCCCTTTGCCTCTTTTTGCAAGACCCTTCCCATTAAACTAGGCAATGAACACTTTAGAGGAAAACAGCTCTGAATAGGAAGACAACTGGAGACAAGAGACTTTTTTCCTTACCTCTGGTTCATCTTGATTATCTTCCTCTTCGTCGCCAGAATCCATGTAGATCTTCCTCTTTTTACGCACACGTTTGCCCAGCCTCTCACCCTCTACTGCTTGATTCTCTCTCGCTTCCCCTGGAGACGACCTGCCGAAATGGGACATTTTCTCTTGTGATGAAACAAGAAAATAAATATTCTGAACACAGAGAGAATTCACTTTGTCATTTGTTTTTACCTGCCACTGGAGGGCTGGGCACAAATGGAGCTACAGAATTTGCCCTGAATGAGGGAATCCTGGGAAACGCTGCCACCGCATGCCCGACACCTAGACAGCTCCCCATTTGGGCCCATGTCTGCTGCATTAGAGCCAACTTCAACACTTGGGCCAACCTCCACACTGGGACCCTCCATACTGGGGCCCTCCTCTAAGGACAGAAGCACAGGACGGGGGGCTGGAGGACGAAACAGGATGAAGGAGCTGAAACTCTTCACTTAAAACAAAAAACAAAAAGTAGTGTAAAAAGTAAACACTGCATGTCTTTTAATAACAATTCTGTTAGGTTTAAACTTATGCTGTCACACCTTTACCTTGAGATGATCCTGGCTGAATCTTAGCAGCTGGTGTTATAGCTGTGCCAGTCTGAGATTGGTTCTCTGGTGGAGGGGTGGGAGTTTGAGACTGTGCCGGGTCCGAGGTCTCAGATTTAGGTTTTGCCTGCGGCCCCTTGACCTCTATGTCTGCAACAATCTCAAGAGTCCCAAACTCTGTCATGCGGAACTGAAAGAAACAAACAAAAACAACACAATTAGACACTTTTTTAAAGTCTCTTTTAGTAAACTGTTGAGCCAAGAAGATGCACCACCCTGAACATCCCATCTCTAAATGAATGTAGTTATTCACAGACAAAATAATAATAAGATCAGTTTTAATGAGTTAACCAAGCCAACCATCTCACAGCTTTATAATGAAATGAAAAATTGGTGTTGGTATTTATAAAAGCTAGATGCTCCCAAAATTTCCAATTATGCCTTTAAGCAAGCCACTTGGTAAGATTAATGGAAACTGCAAGAGACAAACGAGATTGTTTTCTATCAGTACTCACATTGCAACATTTGATGTTAGCATAGTTTCAAAACCCAGTGTCAAATTAGGCCTCCATATGAAGTTTCATACCAGTACTGGTATGAGACTTAATTGGAGCACTTTGGCTGGTTTTGAGGTTTACAAAGTTAAATGAGATGGTAATATTGCATACCTGCTACATATACAACAGAAGACACTGCCTTTATGGATCTGTGTGTGATCACAGACGTGTACACATACATTTACACAATCAGAGATGAGCCTATCAACACATAAACTTCTCTTGTTTACCCTGATGTCACTGCCTGGCAGCGTGGCAATACCATCCTTCCAGTCGAGAGCACCCATCATATCAAACTCAGCTCCCTGGGAGGGGGCATCACTTGGTGGAGTGTCAGTCATTCCCACTCCTCCAATATCCCCAACCTGAAAAAACATAAAAACAGTCATGTCAAAGAAAAGAAAAAGAATAGCTTTGCCTCTCCCTCCATCCTCCCCTCCAATCAAATAACGCTCAAACCAAACCCAAAACCCCGGCTGCAGTCAACTTCCCCTAAAACATAATCATTACACAAACTCTCACACCACAACATTGTTCAACATCAACATATTCAACACATACCAACACATACTGCTCAACTCCTCAACTCTCTTCTACCTCTCAAGTCCCCTTTACTAAGCACCTTCTCTCCCTCCCTTTCTCTCCATCACTTCTTTCACTTTTTGTATCCTTTCTTAGGTATTTCATATAGTTTTGTAGTTTTTCTGTTCGTAGTCTGACGTGTGTCTATTGATGTCTTAGTATTTTTCTGTCTTTATTTGTTTTATTTTATTGTTTACTGTATTTTGGAGTCGTTGTCCTGACCTTGTCTGTTTGGGTTTTTTTGTCCCTCATTTGTATATCACCAGTTTGTCGCTTTATTGCACCTAATAAAAAAATTAAAAAAAAACAGTCATGTCAAAAGTGATGTCATATCCTGAAAACTGACACAAAATGTAAAAATATAACAAAAGGTTGAATAACTGAAAGAACAGTTTTGTGTGTAGTGTATTAATGACTGTCACTGTCTGGTTGAACCTACAAAGTGCTGCCAGCCACACTGAGTGTTTCTACCTGCACTTGTAAACAGCAGTGCCTCACATCACCACTGGAGGGCGACTGTGTGCTGGCTTGCAGGATCCACCATGCACTTCGCTTTCAGACAAAACAGTCAGAAATATTATTGTTTTACTGATCAACAAACACAGAAATGAATGCACAAACGGTGGCATTAGACTGAACCTTGATCAGGATCAGTGACAAACATGGGGAAATATGTCTAAACTTGAAGTTTACCCTATAAGTTCATCTTTTCCTCGTTTTAACAGTATCTCTAAAACCCGCTTGTTTTTCTGGCTAAGAATACGTGCGAGGGTAATTTGTATAACAACTGTGCAGCGAACACTGTTTCCTGCACTGATTGTGCAAACTTAAACTCGTTTTTAATGGACTAATAAAACGATATAACGTTTTGGTCCTGACGCATGTTCAACAATACATTAAGGTGATATTTTCTGTTTTCATGTAGGTCATAAGTATGTGAAAAGTATAGAACAATCGAAGCTAATACATTTGCAACAAGTTTGACTTTGCACTTAAGTGTGTCAGTTTTATTCTAGTCATAAATAAAGTGTATGTAAGAGCGCCCATGATTAGCATTCGTCTTATACAAAATGGCGGAGCATAGGAAGAGGCCACCAACACGTTTAAACTATGTAAATTACTCAAGTTACCCATTTAAACAAATCCTGCAAAGCCGCTACGCGTCGAACAATATCGAACGCTTGCTGTGTAATTTCCTGACTTGGTGTTTTTCTTCACTCGGGTTATTTTCTTCACTTTCCCCTTGTCACGGAATGTCAGCCCAGGTTGCTAGCTAGCGCTGACGTGAAGCTAACAGTCAGCTAGCTCCGCTCCGTTCAGATGAACTGAGGGTTGCTCGACGGCTAGCCGTAGCATTATGACTGGATGCAGCCAGCTAAGGACAATCTGTAATAAATAAGTTTCCCGGTTTATAACAATGGGAAAAACGCATTTTGCAAAACGCCATTATTTCGCACAATATATCCCACACTTGCAGTAACATTGTCCTACAAGTACGAGCTTCAACCTTGTTGCTTCTTTAAATTCTTCAATAGAAACTTGAAAAAAAAAAAAAAAAAAACGATTTATTCTTGCCGTTTTTAAATCAGAGTGGAAATAACGTTCACTAACGCCAATCAAAAAAAAAAAAACACAAAGGTCTGTTTTCAAAATGTACCATTGTTAAAGGCAATGAATGAGTATTAACACCCGTATTGTTTAAAAATGTGGAACTCACCTCGTTTCTGTTTTAACTCTTATTTAGAGCTGGATAGAAGGATGCGCATGCGTGGTAAGATGCGCTGCCTGACAACTTTGGGTCTCGGAAAAGTTCAGTTTACTATCGGTGGTCAATACCGGGCCTGTTTCTGCGAATAACAAGCCCAAAAACTCAATTCAGTGCCGATATTAGGAATATAACCGATGAGCTGGAGTATAAACCCCCTGTTTGCTCGCATCAACCTTTAAAGAAGTGTGTCCTCAAAGAAGTACGACTGTGTCTCAATGAAGCGCAGAGACCGCAGTGTCTTCCATTATGACCGCGGAGGACCGGTTTATATACCGTGTATTCCTCACTTTCACACCACAGACGACCGTAAACAACACATTTCTGTGTGCAATTACACCAGTGGCGATAGTCAGTTCGCACACGATGCTAACTGTCGGATTAAATGTCTAGGACTGTCAAATTCCTGAACTGCTATTTCCAATCAGAAACAAAACAACAACACAAAAACGTGGCTGTGCATGTAATTTAAAACTGGTATTGCTTTTAAAACACCTATACGGACATGTCGGTCGGTGCGTTTTGAGGTGGTCTTACCCTGAAATAAAGCCGAACAAGATGTACACACTATTCCAGTTCAGCCTACAATAAACCCGTCACGTCATAATACGTGTGTTAGTTTATTCTCTGTCTAAAAAGTCAACATCTTGTGAGCTACTTCGGCTCTGTGTTGGTATGACCTCACTTGTTAGGCTACTAGATGGTTGATGGTTGTAATGTGACAGCTAATCCCTTTAATTCAATCGTGAGCCTATGCGTACTAATTCCGTGTCTGCGGGGTCTTTACAATTATTACTGAGTATTTGTTAGTTCGCTGGTGTTCCTAACACTCATGTTCTTTCATTTTATCGCCAGCTATCATGCAGTTTTTTTATTCCCTCCCACATTGGGCGGTTGTGGTATCTCCGGTATAATAAAGCTACACATTTAATGGGACATTTTTTAGTCATAGTTTTAATGAAATTGCACACCCTCTTCTCGTATGATCGCCGTAGAAGTCGCGAATGTGAGTTAAGTTGCTTACTAACAGGTACACGGGGAGATGTGTCTGTGTTTTAGTCAACAAAGGCCGCCCTAAAACGAGGTGAATTGAGTTCAGTGCTTGCCTGTGGAAACAGCGGCGGTGCAAGTTCCTATCCTGTATCCGTCGCTAGATGGCGAGAGAAGTCCAGTTTGTGCAGGGATTAACGGGGTCTTGTATCGTGCTGCAGCTTGGATTATTGTGCAATAGCCTACAACATTTAGTACAAACCATGAGATGGCATTCAAAGGAAAAGCAGTCGACTCAAAGGTAGGAGTTGATGTGTTATTATGTAGCCTGCTCAGTTCCTCTTAGTGGCTGTCAGTCCGTAAATCTGGGTCGACTGTTGAAAAATCATGCCTGATACCAGAATGAAGATAATGCACAACAGATAAAACAGTCGGTGAGATTGTGCAGAAGATGAGAGTCGCTGTATGTATGCGTTACCACAGCTCTCATCCCTCCCATGGCAAGCTGATAGCCTAAGATATGAGAGACTGCAGACGCGGTTCGTGTTTGTAATGTTGCGTTAGGTGGAAAATATGCACTGTTGTCCACAGTATGAATTAGTTACTGTGTTGTGAAATACTCTTTTCTGACAGGCCGTGCTCTTCAATCTGCTGCTGTGTCTGCTCATATTTTACTCCCTTTTCTACATTATTGGGAGTGTGTGCTTCGGTGCCTTCAGGTGAGGACATCTCACACGCATGCGCACAGCCACACACGCGCTCATAACCAGCAGTTCAAAGCATCCCCCAGAGTCTCTCCTGACATTTCTGCTTAACAATCAGCTGGCTCCTAAACAATATGAACATACAGATTTTTTTTATTGGAAATTACATATCACTATATTGCAAGTGAAAAAGATAAATAACTGCGAAAGTATAATAAAGATGTATCGATTTTCAAACTTTTGAAAACATGGTACTAATAATGACTATACCTTTCCATACATTCTTATTGTATACACACATACATACATATAGTTCATAGACACATTTATACTACTGTCCATATTGTATATACATGACCTATTTTGTAATCATAAACTATCCCAAGCTTTTATTTCTGAACATATGCACAATATTTTTTCCTATGTGCAACTGCTGTATGTATTCTTTTGTTCATCCTTGATATTCTACCCCTCTATTTATTCATTATTTATTACAAAGTGAACATATGCACAGTAACATGCTCTGTACTAATTGTTTTTATTACTGTTTAGATACTAAAATGCCTTTCTTTATCACTCCAGTATTCCTTGGTCTTATTTCTTGCACTCTGTCAAAATGCACTTTTTTGTGTTTAGTAATTGTGTCTTCATGTGATGAGTTTCTTCTCTAAAATTTTGCTCCAAAAAAAAAACCTCAATCAGGTTGCATCACTTTGACGGGCTGATTCCATTCGACTTTAAGACTGAGCCTGCTGAGTCAAACTCCAAATACTTGGGTGAGCACACTAAATGAAGCCAATGTTGTTATCTATGGGTATGAACTTTTGTCACTTTGTTATGTTGGTTCTTTTTCAGTGAACCTCCTCTCCTTGGAGCTCACCTACTTCTGCAGCGGTCTTTTGTTTGCTGCGGTGGTGAAGAGGCGTGTCTGGGACTACGCGCTCACTGTCACCCTTCTACATGTAATGATCACCAGCCTAGGTGAGTGGAAAAATCTAACTATACATCTACACAAGTACTTACAAATTTTAAAATATTTTGTGAAATCAAACATTTTATTTCTCTGTTGCAGTGATGTTAGAGTTCCCTATGGTTTGGCAATGGTGGCTGGCTTTAGGTAAATTAATGTTTCTCCCTTCTAGATCCTTGCTTGTGTTATACTTCTGCTCAGATGTAAGGTGCTTTGGACAAAAGTGTCTGCTAAATAAATTGTAGAATTGTTAATCCGCTCCTGCAACTTTTAGGTTATAAGTCTCAACGATATTGCTCCAACTTTAATTATTTTTATTTGGTTATTGTTCAATAGGGAGCGGCTTGTTTCTGATGATCTGCAATGGTCAGTTGATTGCTTACTTCACATGCCAAAGTGACCAGAGCTATGCATCCTTCAGCATCTACTGACAGACAGAAAGCTGCTTGTTTTAAGTAAGGAGGAAAGGATCGACCGGATGATCTCTCCCTGGAAACACACATATGATGCTCAACAGTGAAAGGGTTTTTCTGTTTATCACGACAAAATTTGTGTTAGAGTGTTGCCAACAGATTGGCATCCTATTTTATGTAAATGCCTGAAGATCGATAATGCACAATGCAGGTTTTTAAGGCGCCCTGTGAAGTATCTGCAGTACCACTGTAAGCTGTGAATGTGAAAGAGAAATGGGACAGTTGCAATACAAGTCTGTAAATATATATAAAATGTGATATAAAATGTAAAGTTCTAAAAATGTAACGGTCCAGATGGAACATTAATTGTTGTGTCCTTTCACTAAATAGAGGTAGGTAGGACTTGTGAAACAGTAACCAGCCTATTTCACATTATGGACTAATGCTAAAACAGCAATTACTTAGAAACACTTCTATTGAGTGTGTAAGCAGAGAAACATACAGACCGTTGCAGTGTTGGTTTAAGAATATTTTGCTCAAGTTTTTTTTAAAAAGGCTTTGATTTAATATTTTATGAAAAATAAATAATTTAACAAACATGCTCCCAGAGGATTTGTGGTTATGAAACTGGCTCGAATGACACGTACTCCACAGGGTTCATGAAGGAGAATCCTGGGAAGGCCTCGCTGGTCCCGCCTGCCTTGCACCTCTCGTTCACAGAGCCAGGGACAGGCAGTAACGTGAACTCGGGATCTATGTAGCTGACATCACATGGACCGGTCTGGACAAGAGAGAGTGGAATTACAAAAAATACACACCCAAGTCCATGGTGCAGTAAAAAAAAATCGGAATTATTCGTACCACATTTGGGATGAACAGGGGCTTTATTTTCTTGGCCAGGAGGTCATCCCAGTTAATGGATGCAAAGAAGGAATGATCCTGCAGCTCCAACTAGACACACATTGGAATCAGTTTTCAATGTAAGTCAGATGTTTGTATGCATCATAACCTTTTTGTTGTAACTGCACTTACAAGGTTATCGCTCCCCCCTAAGCGGTTTTTGACATCTTTTTGCAGCAATCCTTCCAAAAGTGAGCGGGCAGCATCAGAGACCCCAATGCGCAGCTGAAGCGGTGCGTGAAGTATGTTCTCAAACATCTCTGCCGTATTCCGGCTGTAAAACGGAGGCTGGGAGAGGCAGAAAAAAAAGAGAAGATGAAGTAACATGGCAGTGTTAATATGATGATACAAATGAGATTCCTACCCCTGAACTTACCATTCCATAGAGCATCTCAAACAGCACAGTGCCTAGGCCCCACCAGTCCACTGCTGGACTGTACGGTTGTCCTTGTAGCACCTCTGGAGCAAGGTACTCCGGAGTCCCACAGAACGTGTGCATAATCCCTCCTGTAGCCACCCCTTCTTTACAAAGGCCAAAGTCCGTCAGCATCACATGACCCCCACTGTCGAGCAGAATGTTCTCTGGCTTCAGGTCTCTGTCAAGAGTAAGAAATGGGATAAAAGTGTTGGATTGCTCTGCAAGGCCTTGCAAAAGCTTGTGTTATCTTAATCCTGGTATTTCTGTTCCAGTTTTGTGTACTTTAACCTTGGTAGCCTTTCCTTTTGATTTTTTTATGTGGCATCTGAGAACTGGTTTTTAGGGATGCAATTATTTATGCAGAGCTCTCACTAAAGTGAACATTTCATTGGGGATTCACTGCATGCGTCAATAATGGAACAAGTGATGAGAAAAAAAACATTTTGGAGGATTACTTTACAATGGCTTGTATATTTGTGTCTGTGTCTTTGTTTTTGTTGTACCTATAAACGATGTCAAGAGAGTGGAGGTAGCCTAGCGCCATGAGCATCTCTGCAGCGTAGAAGGCAGCTCTGGGTTCAGGAAAGGACCCTTCTCTTTGAAGATGGTAGAAGAGCTGAGGATGAAAAGCTGAGGTCACATCAACTTGTTTCACGAAGACAACAAATTCAACACAGAGACACTGCTTACAATTAGTTTTGCTTGCTGACTGGTGATCACTAAATGACTCTAAAACTAAGTTGTAGGCATACAAAATCTGTCATTAATATGCTAGAGATGTCTACATTTAATTTAATTTCTCACTTTGTTTCCATCCATAAAGAGTAATGTTAGACCAAAGAAAAAAAATAGAACTTTTTTTACACATACCTCGCCTCCATTAACGTAATCCAGGACAAAGTAGAGCATGTTTGAGGTCTGGAAAGAAAAGTGGAGCCCCACCAGGAATGGATGTTGTAGTCCTTTCATCAGTACACTCCTCTCAACCATCACGTGCCTCTGCTAAAGAGACACAACACATTCAGACAGATTGACAGCTAAAGACAGGAAGACAGAGAGACAGATAGATAGATAGAAAGATACCTCTTTTCTCTTGACAATCATCTGTTTCTGCAGCACTTTCACAGCATAGTATCCTCCATGCTTTCTGTCTTTTGCCAGTAGCACCTGTAACATTTGTGTAAAGGAGCTGAGTCATACACTATCCCAAATAACACACTTACATGCACAAGTACAATCATTTATAATAACAAAAACATCTACCTTTCCAAAGCTTCCTTTGCCGATAACTTTGAGGTAGTCAAAATCAGATGGTTTCATCCTGTTCAACACATGACATATAAGATAAGATGAGCATTTATCCCACAACGGGGACATTTCCAGAGTTTACAGCTGCAAAGAGCAAAATAGTCCAAAAAAAAGAGCACACGGTGCATAAATAATCAAAGAGTTAGATAGCAGTAACAGAGCTGCAGTTGTTGTTACGTATGTATTTTGTCTTCTCACGGAAATAAAAAACCTACCATGCACATAGTGATTTGTGTTGTAATGAAAAGTCAGACATGATGCTGCTCAACAGTATTTTACACTCTACAAAACTTGTTTGTCAGTAATTATTTATTTAATTCATTGCTATTTGTTTAATAAAGGCTCAAAAAGGCCCACAGCAGATGATCTGGGACCCCCATAGAATAATATATAAGAAGAAAAAACAGCTGAATTGCAAAAAATACTATTTTCTTTTGAAAAAATTGCTCTAAGGTTTGCGTTTAAGGAAATAGAATTACAGCTGCTTAATTAATATTAATTGTAGTAGAGGCAATTCAAGAAAACAGTAGCATCTGCAGAAGTAGGAAAGAGTTGGTCCTTAATGTGAAGTAACTGCAAAATGGTTTTATTTTCTGTCAAGAAATACTTTGTGGTGTTTGAGGGAAACAACTTACTGTGAGGTTTCTGTGTTCACTTGGCGCTGAGGAGAGAAAAGACACAGAGGCAGCAAGGTCAGGAGGTCATATTTAGTTTCATCTCCTGTCAACACTCAGCAACAGTCTTTTAAAAAAAACGTCCTCCACTAAATGACTCACCTCTGTGTCTTTCTCCTCCCTCTCTCTCCTCCATCTCCTCTGTCTTTCAATGATTTTCTGAGGGTCCAGGCTTAAAACAGGAGGTCAAAAACAGTTTGTCAGTTTTCATCAGATTCAGTCAAATGTAAAACACTGAAATCCTACATTTTTGCTTACTTACTGTTGGCATAGCTGTTGACTGGAAACAAGTTTGTGTAGGAACTGACTGAAGCCAACTTTCTTCCCCTTGAGCAGAGCTGTAAGACGGTCAGGGGGTTAACTAGACCCTTACATAAGAGTTCAACAGCTGTATTTAGCATTAGACACTAGATAGGTGAAGTGGTCGCCATGACTTAAACAAACTAAGAGTTAAGAATATTTTGTAATATAGTGTTGATGAATGTTTTATCATTCCAAGCTTTGATAAGGTTCTCCAATACACCATCGTCTAATACTATTGGGTTCAGTTTTTTTTCTCATAGAAACTCAGTTTGTCTCGTTGAAGGATTTTTGTAAGCAAGCTTTAAAGGCTACTTTCTACTACGTTGCTATGGTTACTCTGATTCATTAGCATAATAGAGTAAAAACAAAAAAGTAAGAAAACCTGCACTTACCTGAGAAAAAAGACAGAAGCCCCCTCATTTTGGCATAGGTCAGCGGCCGTTCTTGGGTCACGGTCATCTGGATTAATTTAAACTGACTAACTTTGAAACTCTTTGAAGCCTGTTAAAAGGTGACAGTCATGCCTGCATCGCATTTCCAAAACTTTCAGCGCGTTGGAGCCATAGGTTGGAGCCTATGGTTTGTGCTCTGTTCAAGAACCGCTGTAGTTATCATGGGTTAGGCTGCGTTTAAGTACCCTCGGAGATTTCAAAGATACAATGTGTGCGAAAACTAAGTGAAGTAAGTTCGTTTACGGAAGTCATTTTTCAACCACAAAATGAATGTTTTTATAATGTTATACCTAAAATTGTAGACTTCATATATACTCCATTAATTGTAACAACTGTTTGAAAGTGAAATGCATTGTTATAGGCCAATAAGTTCCAAGTCTTTTTGACATTTGACAAAAGAGAATCATGAGGTTTCTTGTCACATTTTAGATGTTTATGAGTAATTAGCAGTACTTACATAAATCTTCACCTCCAAACTTTTTTTATAGTTTCAATTTAATAAAAGCTTAAGGTCCAAGAAGTTAAGATAAATGACTTTATGATTGACTGTTTAACATACAACCAAAAAGTTTTTATACAAGTAAATACATAAATAAGATAGGCCACTCAAATTCAAGTGCAAGTGTAAGTGTAGGCTACTATGCTAGGGCCAATGTTATTTCAGCACATGATTATGTGTTGTTATAAAAAATAATCTGTTAAAATGTACTGAGGGCTAAAATCTATATGCTTTTTTAGGACAATTGGTCTGAATGTTTTTTTTTTATAAAGTTAACTAATAAGTAAAGAGTGTAATGCAGGACAAGCGGGGTTCCTCAGGTCTTAAGTTAAAGGATCTGTTGGCCCTTGAAGGTAGCACAGAGTTCATGTCCCCCTAAGAAAATTGGAACAGTATACTCATGAGCTCACTGCCCTTTAATGATACTATCTGTGATGTAATCAATCAAGGTTCATATCTAAAGAACTTTACATACGATTGTTTATTTATTTGGGTCATGCACACAACTCAAATTGTTTTGGATGACCAAAGACTGGCAGCTTCTTTTTGAGCCTAAGGATAGTTAATAGGTCACCTTACATGTGTACATTTCATTATGATAGCATTCCAGCACATGACAAAATAGTTTCTGCATGTCTCATGTGGCTTCTGCACACATGAGTAATATCAGGGCCTGTCCACACCACCACAGACCCACTTTTATGATGGTGATATATGACCAAACTCTAGTGGCTTGTTGACTTTATCTCTGCTGTTTATATGCGCCGAAAGTCAAAGACACTATCAAGATCAAATTATCCTGTTGGGGATTTGAATATATGCACACATTCATAACAACATATGATCACATAATACATTGATGAGAAAGACAAAGTATCTTTAGGCTGGCGCAGTTAGCAGAAAGCAAATTCTTGAGAAAAGGACCGAGGGGTACAAAATGACTTTGCTTTGAACAGGTAGTGTTGCTGTGAACGGGGAATGAGTGATAGAAAAGTGCCTTGGTATCACAGTCAGTATTACGAGGGTGTAAATGAGATGAATTGGACATACTGTGCAGTTTGTCCCTGAGTCTCTGTGTCTAAATTTGGAGCAGCAGGGTTCAAGGCAGAGTTGGTACAAGGTGTCTTGGTTACTGTTGCAGAAAGCCGATCCTCGGACAGCAACAGGGGGGAGGTTCCTGTCTGTTACAGTGGAGGCATGATACCCCCCACCCCCACTACCACCACCACCCTCCTCATCTTCCCACCTGTCACCACAAAGTGAACTAGTCTCTGCTCTGACCGACCAGTCTGACATCTCATGTCCCATCACTCTGACACCACAGAGGAACTGGCCATGTCTGGTTTGCTTCTGCTGGCATGCAACAGATGGGGCACTGAACACTACACAACATAGCTAAACAGTGTAACAGCATTCCTACGGGTATTGAGGCCCACCATTATACTGGCAAACTCCACCGGTCAGGACAGATTATATGCTGTGATTGTATGAATGACTACACCTAACAGGAGAAAAAAAGCTCCATTATCAGCACTATTGCCTTCTTCTCTTTCTTTATTAGTCCTCTTATCGAAGTCATCTCATTTCACCCATTTACAATTAATATACTTCAAACTCAGAGATGTGTTTTAGCTGGAGTCCACTTTTCTGCAGTCCAGTATCTGGGAGTCATAGATGCATACAGATTTTTTGTTCACCTAGGAAAAGATGCGCCAAAGCAGTTTAATTTCAGACCCACTTCAGCAGCAAAAAAAAAATTTTAGGCACCAGCTACACTACACAATACAAAGGCCCTGTCAGGTTTCTCTGTTTTTGGTAGCTAATAGCATATGGTCTAGCTGATAGAAAGATAGATAGATGGACATAACCTACAAATCAACATTATCTAGATAAAAAAAAATCCTAAATCAAACCAATATTATAAAGAAGAAAAAATGTCGGCCATTGTGCGGCCATTCTGCACAATGCCATTTACTTTTGGTTCATTAAATATATCTGGTGCTATTTCTTTTTTACTTCAGTAACATCTTGAATGCAGGACTTTAGTTTGTAGCATTACCCTACAACTACTTTTACCAAAGTAAAAGATATACAAGTTTACATTTAAGCTTACAACAGATTCCGTCAGGCTCCATCTTTAACATACATAACTTCAATGCTAATTGTGCGATAGAACATTAGTAATAATACCACACACAGGGGTAATGTTTTGTCATTGAGTGTAATTACTGGCTGTACTTTCAAACTAGCTATTATTCTCCAAACATAATTTTAACTCCCATTTTACAATGTAGTTTTACTTCTTTTTTTAAACTTCAATAAAAAATCTCAGTACTTAATCTAAGATTTATCTAATTAAACCTCTGGGTTTGTGCCCAGAATATTAAGGAAACACATGATCATAAATATATTAGAACATTTATAACAGCTTTT